>NC_142608.1:18044990-18203323 GCF_041222555.1 Hakea prostrata
AAGCTTGGGAATAAGTTTTTCTTCATCTTTTTTCAATGTTCTCAAACTCTTCTGTGATTTTTTAATTTCTAGTATAAACCAATTTAATTTTTCTAGGCATCAGATGTAGCCTATCTTTGAATTTTCACTCTTGAATTCATCAATATAATTCTAGATATTGTTTATTTGATTGAGTTTTTACTTCTATTCTTCATGCTTTTGATTAATTGGCCACTAATCAATTGATTCGTTAATCATAATGAACCGAGAGGGGATTCATGTGTTTAGTTCATTGGAGTAAAAGCCATGAATTACATGTAGGATAGAAATATACTTACATGATTTGTGTAGTTGTTACATGGGAATTCATAGAATTTAATGGTTTCTTAGTTGTTTTTGTTGTATAAGATTTCTTAATAGTTTTAATCTACAAAGAAATATAGTGGGTTAGCAATTGAGAGAATTTTTATTAATACTCGAGAGAGACTAGTAGATAGGGAAGGGAATTTCAACTATCAATCAAAAAAACATATTTCAAATTATAAAGATGGATCAAAGGGTGGGAATGCTTAGTTATGGTGAAATCTAACCCTTAGGTTTTTAGTTATTAACAATTTAACATATCTTAATTTAAATTTAAATTTGCATTATAGTCTATAATAATTCTCTTCCTTATTATTTTTTTTAAAATAAAATTGGTATAATTAATTTGGTACTTAATTTATAGTCATCGAGGGAATGATTCTTTTATCATTATATTACTTGTTACGGCAACATACACTTGCATGTTATTTTTCACAATAGTGGGGGCAGCGCCCCCATAGCCTGTAAAGGATTCATGATTCTGTGGGACTCGGAGTTTCTTTATAGGTTGGGATTGAGCCCATAAATAGCTGTGGCTTTGGGTTTCTAAGCGCTTATATATATTCTCTTATAACAGAACATTGAATATAATGAAAAAATTAATGCTGGACATAGCCTCCTATTGAGGTGAACTAGGGTAAAATTCATCTCATTTTCTTTCTTTGTTTTCTATTTGATTGTGTGTGATTGATCGGTCTAATCCTAACATTGTCGGAGAGGGGTATTTTCTGGCAGGGGGCCAAGTTTTGGGTAAAAGAATTCCTTCACCCATATAAGGGCAAGTGAGGGGCAATAGTGTAATTTGAATGGGATAAGGGCATTTAGGTTATAGTACATTTTAAATTTTGAAAACTTAACAATCAAAGTTAAAAAACTAATGTTGGTTTTTTTTTTTTTTTTTGGGTAATATTTTAAGTTCACTAGATTGGACAAATTGAAATATTGGCCACTTAGATGGGAAAATAAGAGTTTGGGCCTAACTTATATGGGCAAAATGAAAAGAAAAAAACTCAAAAGAAAAAATATAAAAAAAAAATAATAAAAAAAAAGTTAAAAAAAAAGAGAGAGCTTGAAATGACTTATTATAGGGTTCAAATTCCAAACCTAGGACTTTTATATGCCCAACACATTGAGCGGACGAAGAACCTACTATGACCAACCACCAAAGTAGGGGTGTCAATGGTGCGGTTTGGGGCAGTTTCGAACTGAAAAACACCCAGCCCAAACTTGACCATTTTGTAAAATAACGGTTTCGGGCCAGTTTAAGTTTGATGTGATTCGGGTTCGGGCTAACAATTTAGACTCGGGTGGACAAACGATTTATAGCATGCAAGAAAACTAAACAAAAGAAATAGTTGAACTTGTAACAAAAACCAAAATTCCTGCAAATCAAAATTACCATTGATCAATTTCCATTAGAAAATTGAAAGTCATTCTACATTGTAGAAAACCAATCCACCTTATAGAAATCAAGAACCTAGATAGCAAGTAGTAACATAGAGATTTCAAGCTCATTCCTTAGGCTCTAGGGGATTGTCCTACAATAATAAATCATCAAATCAAAAGCCCTTTTAAATTCCATCTTGTGCAATTATTGTCTTAATATTGGGTTTTTGTTTTGTGAGATTGTAGATTTTTGCCCTTTCTATGAAATCCTTCTCAGCTTTGGTTTGACATTTAGTTTGATATGCAAAAGAAATACTTTTGAATTGGTTAAGTATTTATTGAATTTAAACAAACTTAATATATTCAGTTGGACATTCATACTTAATCTTTTTGATTATCCCTTGTAAATAGTAAAATAATTATTCAATCTTTGAGTTATGCTTAATTTTTCTGATTGTCGATACCAACTAACAAGTGGTAATGTGAAGATTTAAACAATACTTAATGCAAAACTGTAAAACGGGTTGCAGTTTGGTGTTGGGTTGGTACCCTCCTTAGCCCAAACACAACCCATTAATATTCAATTAGGGTCGGTTTTGGTTATAACAAAATGGTTCGGTTCAATTTTAACAGTTCGGGCTGCAAATTGATACCTACACCAAAGGTTGGATCAGTTGGTATTGACCAACGCTTTTCAGTGAGAGGAGGTTAAGGTCTAGTAGTACATGAAATAGTCCCCCACCCCCCTCAATATATGTAAAATTATTAGTTCTAAAAAAATTGTCACTACGACCACTTTTAGTGACAATTTTTGTGTCTAACTAACTGTATTAAGAAACAACTCAATGGGAAAAATAGTTGAATGATTTTATATGAGAGAACCTCAAATATATAGGCAGCATACATCCCATGCTGTTAGGTAACTATGAACAATAAAAGAAAGATATAAAACATAGAAATACAATACATGGAAATGCTTATATGAAAATGATTTAATAGAGAAACCTAATCAAGCCAAAGCCAAATTAGGATATTGATGAAATGGAAGGATGAGATGGTATGGAAAGAATTCAAATGTAAAGAATGCCCTGCTTCATTGAAGTTGATAGGATCAACCGGGGCTTTGAGATATTTAGGGTGAGGGATATAGGAGCTTGTGGAACTATCTGGCTTATTACAAGGCAGTGCAGCTACATCATACTCGAATTGTATTTTTGGAGCTAAATGTGATTTTGTAGCTTTTTTTCATGAATCACTTCTGAATTTTTGTCTTCTTTTTGCATTCTTACTTGCTGCAGGTATGACTTAGTAAAAGGCAATGTCTGCTTTTACTTTCTGTTGGATCTCTATCACATTTTTTCTTGGATTATTTATTTCAGGTGAGATCCTGTCCCATACTCCAACTTTGGGATAGCAGCGTCGGTGTGAGAAGAAAATGAGAGAGAGGGTTTTGGGCATTGGCTAGATGAAGGACTTGAAGTTGTAAATTAATAAAGTTTAAGAACTTAAAATGTAGAAAAGAAAAACTAACATTCACACAGAAACCCTCGTTCATTAAATCTCAACCCTTCATTTAAAAGTTGATAACGTGGCCAAATCATGGCCGTCGGCAACAGCAGGCAGCTGCTGCCGCAAATAAAAATCCAGTTTGTGGTTCTCCTCTCCTGTGAAATTTCTAATAGGATGGTCTAATCCAATCTAGGGATTATTATTATAAAATTGAAATATACAATTTTAAAAACATAAAATAAAAAAAAAAAAATTCAATTCACACACATTTTGACCTACAGCCAATTGCATCTATTATTTCACACATGGCGATATCACAACCCTTAGCTGCAGCCTCAACCGCTGCAGCAAATAAAAATCCCAATGCCAATCGAGTTTTGTAAGGACGATTCAGTGTCATATGATTTATGATTTCTTGGTTTTGATTCGAGCAGATTCAGACCAGTTTGCTTCTGATAAATGGGCTCTCATTTGATGAGGCTTTTGAGGCCCATAAATCTTAAATGAGATGGACCGTAGGAGGGGATATGTCTCAGCACTATAGATTAAACAATGCCCAAAATTTCTTTTACTGTAGAAGTCCAGAATTGTAGAAGAAAAGAAAGTAGTAGGCAGGTGAAGGGATTCCCCTTCACCCACCTCTATCTGTATGGTCCAGATACGAAAATAGAGTAAAGGAAATTTTGGATCATTTTAAACACACAAGGGACATTATGATCATATATAAAATTTATACCGTGTCAAGTTTGGAGGCTGGATCTATCACAGGATTGTAAACATTACTTGATCTACATAGTGGAAGCTTCTTTATCTTTCTTTTATTTAAAATGAAAGAATTACTAGTAGCAGATAGGGTACTAGATAAACTGCGAACAATAAAAATAAAAGGAAAAGGGAAGTGATCCGAGTGTCAGCTCTGGATCGAGGGAAGGGGAGTATAATAATGTTGGAATTTATTAATTTGATTAATAAATTAAATGCCCAAGGGCAATATTGGAAACTCACTATTAGGGCGGTTACAAAATAGGGTTATATATTTTGGTAACCACCGCATTAGTGAGTAAGTAACTGAGTGATTCATTCGCACGAGCGAATCTCTGAGAAACGGCGGCTCCATCTCTCTCTCCCTCTCTCTTAGAATTGCAGGCTTAGAAATTCTTCTTTCCTGGTATTTGATCTTCATTCCATTAATCCACGGCATTTGGGTTGTGGATATTATTCTCTTTCCCTGTGATTGTGGAATCTCGCCGGTAAATCTTTGGTGGTGAACGAGAACGTGGATCTAGACTTCCGCTGCGAATACTTCAAGTAAGGGAAAACGAATCCAGGTAAGGAATCTTTCCCCCATCAATTAATTGAATTGAATTACTTTTGATGTATTACCTACATTGGTATCAGAGCCATTGGTTCCCACGTTTATTGTTCCTCCCCATTGTTTAATTTTATTGTATGGATCCAATGGGAGGATCAAGGGTTTAATACGAAATCCATGGGAGAATTGATAGGGTTTTTGGAAACCTTTAATTTTGATTCGGATCCGAGTGGGAGGATCCCTGTGAATTTTCCTAATGAAGATTTGCATGAATTGATAATCCATGATGATAATTTTTGTTAATAATTATTGTTGGATTTTTTTCATGTGTTTTTGGATGAATTTTTGTAAAGAAAAAAAAACTTGATTTTCCGTTTTTTTGAAAAAAATTTCATTCAAAGAAAAAAAAATCGTTAAATGGGGAATTGACGTCAGTGTACCAGACGGATACTGAGAAGGTGAGCCATCTCAGAATCCGTTTGGTCACAGAAGCCAGACGGACTCTCAGATGGTGCGCCGTCTCGGAATCCGTCTGGTCCATCTCAGAATGCGCGCGAAGACCTGTCCGTCCGGTGAGACGGCGAAACGTCCGTCTGGGCTGATGGACTCCAGATGGAGAGTCGTCTTAGAATCTGTCTCAGACGGATTGTCAGACGGTGATCCGTCTCAGAATCCGTCTGAATTTTTTTGTCCAATTTTGAATGTGTTTCTATTTATTGGACATCTATGGCTCACAATCTATGTGATGTTTGAGCATTAAGGGCCTAATGGGGCCTAGTGGGAGCTAATGAGGTAGAAGTGTTCTGTGTGAACCACCTCATAGCTTGAACATGATTGAATGTTTTATTTTAATAAAACTATTTTTTATTTATGGGTCTATCAATCATGTTTCTTGCATAGAATGAAGCTAGTGTATAAGTCTATGTGGGTTTGCATGAGAATTTGATTGAATGTTTTTTAGCATCTCTTTTGGTTTAAGTGCTTATCCCATAGGTTGACTATGCTAGTGTGATTTTTTGTTGCATGAGTTGTGTTTTATGCTAGATTTATTGAACTCATTCTTGTATGTAATATCTCTAGAAAAATGGATGCTACCAAGAGCATTGTTGCTGACCTCACTAAAGGAGATAAGCTGAATGAGAGGAATTATGACCTCTGGCACCGAAAGGTGCAATATCTCCTGGAAGAGCAGGATATGCTGGAGACCATAAACCGGACCATGAACCCACCCGAGGAAGGTACCACCGCACAAGATCGCAGTGGACGTTGATATATACAATGCTTGGAAGAGGAAAGACCGGGTAGCCGGGATTACAATCCCGAGCTCCATGAGGGATGACCTGATGCTTCGTTATGAGAAGCATAGGACTGCAAAGTCTTTGTGGGAGGCTGTGAAGTTTCAGTATGGAGGGACTTCCACCACAAGAGGCCGCCAGCTCGGACTCACTTTTGACGGTTATAAGATGCGCCAGGGTCACACCATGAGGCAGCATATAACCATCATGTCTAACATGATTAGTGAGTTGAGCGCATGTGGGCGCCAGAAGACTGATGAGGAGCAAGTCTCCGCAGTCATCAAGTCATTGCCAAAGACTTGGGAGCATATGAAGATCTTCTTGACTCATGCTGATGAGGTCAAGACTTTCGATCAAGCTGCCAAGCACCTTGAGCTTGATGAGGATCGGATGTTAGCCGATACCCCTCAAACTGATGTATTTGCTGCTGAAGCTAGCATTAGTAAGGGTGCAGGCTTCAAGCGCAAGAGAGAGAAAGCTCAACCTCAGCGGTCCAAGCAAAGTAACCAGGGTGGGAACAAAAACAACAGTGGGCCCAAGCGTTCAAGGGGGACTAGTGCTGGCAAGAAGAAATCAGCTTTGATTTGCTTCAAGTGCCGAAAGCTTTGGTCATTTTGCTCGTGATTGCACCGAGCAAGAGGTATGTACTTGTGTGTTATACCTCATCTTGTTATGTAACAAGTTCTACTATGCTTGCTGAACTAAATCCTTTGTGGATTGTTGATTCAAAGCGCGACGGAACACATAACAAGGGAACGCTCGAGCTTCGTGGAATACCGTCGTATTCCAAGAGGAAGCAAAAGAATAACGATGGGGAACAGCTCAAGCGTGGAGGTTCATGGCATAGGCACATGCAAATTAGTTTTGCGAGGTGGCCAGACGCTGTTACTCCATGATGTGTTGTATGCTCCAGACATTCGGCGAAATCTTGTTTCTGTTATTTATCTTTTAAGACATGGTTTTAGAGTTGTATTTGAAAACAATTCTTTGGTTTTGTATCCGGGTGATACGGTTTATGGTTATGGTTTTCTTGATAATGGTTTCATTGTATTGGATACAATTGATTATTCATTTAATTCTAGTAATGCTTTTGTTTGCCAAAATACTTGTGTGTATTGATTCTAACTTGTGGCATGCTAGACTAGGACATATTGGCTTAGATAGGATGAACAAGGTTGGCAAGAGAAGGTCTCTTAGGCCAAGGTTCACTATCCGATTTGCCAACTTTGTGAGTCATGTCTAGCAGAAAAAGCAACTAGAAAACCATTTAAAAAGGCTTTGAGAGCCTCTCTTCCTTTAGAACTTATCCATTCAGATGTGTGTGGACCCATGAATGTGCATACTAGAAAAGGACAGTCTTATTTCATCACATTCATAGATGACTATACAAGGTATGGTCACATTTATCTAATTTCTCATAAGTCAGAAGCTCTGGAATGTTTTAAGAAATTCATGAGCTTGGTTGAGAATCAGTTAGATAAAAGGATTAAAACTCTTAGAACGGATAGAGGAAGAGAGTATCTCTCCAATATGTTCAAAGGGTTATGTGATGAAAAGGGGATATCTAGACAACTTACTATTCCAAGGACTCCACAACAAAATGGGGTTGCTTGAGAGGAGGAATAGAACCTTTCTAGACATGGTGAGATCCATGATGGCGCAGGCAAATCTACCCATCTCTTATTGGGGAGATGCTTTGCTGACTGCGGCCTATATCCTCAACAGAGTTCCAACCAAATCGGTTCCTTCCACACCATATGAGTTGTGGACCGGAAGGAAGTCAGATTTGAGTTACTTGCGCTCATGGGGATATGCAGCATATGTTCACTCTACTTCTCACCAATATGGAAAGCTTGGACCCTGAGGAAGAAAGTGTATCTTTGTGAGATATTCTGAACCCTCAAAGGGCCATGTCTTCATTGGACTAGATGAGAGTGAGAGGAGAACGGAACTTGAGTCTAGGGATGCAACATTCTTGGAGAATGATTTTCCATCTCTTTCAGGAGTTAACAAAGAATCATTGGAATTCTTTGAGATACAAGATAGTGGTCTTGTCACTCCAGGGATTCAGATTCTGGATAATGAACCTGGGGTTCATCCGGAAAGATCCTAGTGGGAGTGGGAGTGCAGATGTGATAGCTACCTTAGACGGTGAGCAATCTGACATGCACTTGCGCCGTAGTGGGCGCGGGCTAGTTCCTCGTCGACGTTTCGACATAGAGGATGAAGCCTACTTGGTAACTCCTGAAGAGATCGACTGTGAGATGATTTCAGTCGATGAGCATGAACCAAAGAGCGTGCAGAAAGCTCTTGCGGGGTTAAGCTCAAAGGAATGGTTAAAAGCAATAAAGGAAGAGTTGGAGTCGATGAAAGTTAATCATGTCTGGGACTTGGTTGACTTGCCGCCAGGCCGAAAGGCAATTGGGAACAAGTGGGTTCTCAAGATCAAAAGAAAGGCGGATGGATCTATTAAGAGATTCAAGGCTCGTTTAGTGGCTAAGGGCTACACCCAACGAGAGGGCGTTGATTATGAGGAAACTTTTTCCCCTGTGGTTAGGTTTGCCTCAATTCGCCTCATACTAGCCATTGTTGCTCAGTTGGACTTGGAGCTTTATCAGATGGATGTAAAAACTGCTTTTCTCAATGGAGAACTTGAGGAAGAGATCTATATGGATCAACCTCAAGGCTTTGAAGCACATGGACTTGAGCGCAAAGTATGCAAGCTTAAGAAGTCCATATATGGCTTAAAGCAAGCATCTAGACAGTGGAATGTGCGCTTCCACCAAGCTATGATGGAAAATGGTTTTTCCATGCTTGAGGAAGACCACTGTGTTTACACCAAGAGATCTGATAATAATTATGTCATTCTGACACTGTACGTGGATGACATACTTATGGCTAGCAATAGCAAGGAGCTATTGGAAACCATTAAGAAATGGTTGTCCTCCGTATTAGATATGAAGGACATGGGTGAAGCAAGCTATGTGCTTGGTGTCAAGATTGTCAGAAATAGGCAAAAGAGATTACTGGGTTTATCTCAAGAGACCTATATTGACAATGTCTTGACGAGATACCAGATGCACAACTGCAAACCAATTGATACTCCAGTGGAGAAGGGTTTGCATTTGAGCCTTGATATGGGTCCTAAGACTCAAGAGGAGAAAACCAAGATGGAAAGAGTTCCATATTCCAGTGCAGTGGGTAGCCTTATGTACGCTATGATGTGTACTAGGCCGGATATTTGTTATGCAATGGGTTTGGTTAGTTGGTACCAATCAAACCCGGGCATAGAGCACTGAAAGCAAGCCAAGAGGATATTGAGATATCTTAGAGGAACGAGTAACTACATGTTGTGTTACCAAGGATTGGATTTGCGGTTAGTTGGCTATAGTGATGCCGACTGGGCTGGAGACATCGATGAGCGCAAATCAACCTCTGGATATGCTTTCTTGCTGAATGGCGGGGCCATTTCGTGGTGTAGCAAGAAGCGAGGCTTGTATATCCCTCTCGACCATGGAAGCAGCAGAGTATGTGGCATGCTCAGCTGCGGTTCAAGAGGCTGTTTGGTTGAGGAGATTCCTTCGACATACTGGGATTGTGATGACATCCAAAGAGGCTGCCCTTGTCTATTTTGATAGTACGGCAGCTCTTAGCTATGTCAAGGACCCCAAGTATCATGGGAAGACCAAACATATACAATTGAGATATCACTTTGTTAGAGACATTACATCAAGGAAGAAAGTTGTACTTAAGCACATATCTACTAGTCAGATGGTAGCTGACCCTCTTACCAAACCTATAGCCAAGGATGTTTTTATTTTTCATGTAAAATCCTTGGGCTTGCGTAGATTGTGACTTAATTTTGTACTGAGACTTTCTTATTAATGAGTAATATGAGTTCATTCCAGCATTTATTCTTATTCACTTTCTGTGTGATTGTGTTTCTTCTAGCATAAAACAAGACATGTCAATAGGCAAGAGAATGGCTCACTCACACGAGCATTCGCCTTTGGCGCCTTGGAGGCGAGCAGAGATGAGACGGATTGTGAATGACTTTGTGTAGGTCAATTCATAATCATGATGTCGCCTTGATTTGGAATCAAGATGAGTTTCTCTATTGTGAAGAGAATCGACATGAATGTTCCCACTATTCATGTTGCCTATAAGAGCAAGGTGCGAGTACTTTATGTGGCGCTAGGGTGGCAACAATAAAGAAACTCGGGTTAGGTGCAAGAGGTTGCGACTAGACTAAGACCTGTATGGTGTTGAGATGGACATACGTTCTATTGTATATAGAATGCTCCACCATAGCACATATATCATACTATGTGTGCTTAGCGATCATTGGAAATAAGATGATGGATCCCTGCTCCTCTCATTGTGTGAGTCCTGGACCTTATGGTCCATTAGTGTTCTTAGTGACTTTCGACGACATCATGAAACGAAGGGTTGATGTGGCTACTTTGGGGTGTTACCTATGGTCATGATTGATTCGACCTAAAGGGGCACTACCGGGGAAAGGAGTCAATCCTAAGTGTAGTGATGGTCTCAGGAGCGAAAGGAAAGGTTTGATTCAACTGCACCCTAAAAAGTGTTTGCTGGCGCCAACTGTATGTGTTACAGTAGTGAACATTTTAAGGACAAGAAGGTGATCTCTTAGAGGGATCGAGATACCTTTAGTCTGGTGAGTTTGAATAAACCTAGGACATTGTGTTATACTAATGCTTATTTGATTTGTTTCTATGAGTGATGTGCC
Organism: Hakea prostrata; assembly: GCF_041222555.1. Classification (NCBI taxonomy): domain Eukaryota; kingdom Viridiplantae; phylum Streptophyta; class Magnoliopsida; order Proteales; family Proteaceae; genus Hakea; species Hakea prostrata. The sequence goes on from NC_142608.1 coordinate 18,055,591, forward strand.
ATTCTGGCCTTCTGGGAAGGTTTCTAGTTTGGGGCTCACGCGTGCAGGTATATCACCGGTCGCACAACCCATTTTGCCAGGTATGACTTGTGGATATTAGTGTCTCGGGACACGGGTGGTCTATGTATCTGGGATACATAATGAAGAGATCAATATATATGTATATCTGGGATATGCATGTGTGTTTGGGACACAAGAAGTCTATGTATCTGGGATACATAGCAGTGAGATTGAATGTGTATATCTGGGATATACAAGTGTGTCTGGGACATATTGAAAGATTAACACTTGCCCTTGTGCAAGTGGGAGCTGTTGGAATTTATTAATTTGATTAATAAATTAAATGCCCAAGGGCAATATTGGAAACTCACTATTAGGGCGGTTACAAAATAGGGTTATATATTTTGGTAACCACCGCATTAGTGAGTAAGTAACTGAGTGATTCATTCGCACGAGCGAATCTCTGAGAAACGGCGGCTCCATCTCTCTCTCCCTCTCTCTTAGAATTGCAGGCTTAGAAATTCTTCTTTCCTGGTATTTGATCTTCATTCCATTAATCCACGGCATTTGGGTTGTGGATATTATTCTCTTTCCCTGTGATTGTGGAATCTCGCCGGTAATCTTTGGTGGTGGAACGAGAACGTGGATCTAGACTTCCGCTGCGAATACTTCAAGTAAGGGAAAGCGAATCCAGGTAAGGAATCTTTCCCCCATCAATTAATTGAATTGAATTACTTTTGATGTATTACCTACAAATAATAATGACTTTGACCGTGAACCCTTTGCCGTAGCTTACAGTCCACCGATCGGGGGAACGGATATTAAAGAAAAAAAACAATGCAAAAAATAAATAACATGAAGTAAATAACAAAGCAATAAACAAAACAATAAAAGGAAAAGGAAGCCTTAACCAAAGAGAGACACGACTGTAGGCATCTCTGATCAAGGATCCAGGAGAAGGGAGAACAATAATAAATGCTGAAAGTAAATTGCAGAAAATAAATAACAGAAAGTAAATTGCAGAAAGTAAAATGGAAACCTTAACTAAAGAGAGGCACGACTGTAGGCATCTCTGATTAAGGATCCAGGGGAAGGGAGAACAATAAATAAATGTTGAAAGTAAATCCTAAATTAAGAATATGGAGGGGTAGATAGAAGTGGGAATGGAGGGAGGAGAGAAGATTAATAAAGAAGGTTACTTACTTGCGAATTGAACAAACGATTCGAATCTCAACCAACCCTAACAACCAAATCTAGATCTAGAATGATCTAAATCTGAAATTGCTACACCCAGAGAAAAACGAATCTAAAAACTTGAACTTGAATTGCATTACATAAAAAAAATTAAACCTAAACATTCAATCTAGAAATTAAAATCTCACAAATGCAAGCAAAGAAAACTAAAGAAAGCCTAAATAAACTGAAGAGAGAAGAAAGAATGCTTATACTAGCTCTAGAATATGTTTTCCTTTGATGGAGTATGCTCTCATTTTATAGAGTTTACATGAGATATGAAACACGACTGAATTTGAATAAAACTCAGGGTTTCTATCTGACTCAGCTAATTAGGGTTTTGACGTACTAATCGCACCAACTTAGAGAGATCAGATGCATAATTCCACCGTTGGATTTGAGTTTTAAGTAGTCGTGAAGCTCTCCAAAAATCAGCACGATCGGACATTGGATGACTGTTCGATGAAGGGTTTGATCGAAACTGAACAAAGGCATTCAAAAACGGGATTTTTCCTCTTTTTCTTTCCAAATATAATTCTTTTCCTCTTTTTCTTTCTTTAATTAAATCCAAGATAGAAAATAATATATTGAGGTATGCAAGGATTCTTTTCCATTTGGACTCTCTCAATAATATCTCTGTAGATTTGATTTAAAATCTCATTCGTAGATCAAATTTGCCTTCTTTATCTCTTCAATATTTCGGAGTTGGCCCTTAATCACACATCTCTAGCCTATCATGCTCCAGATCAGGCCCATTTTCGCATTTGAGAATTTGAATGGACTTCTTGACGTGTAAAATAGCATGATTCAAGCAAAAAACTCCAAATATTTGCTTAAATTTTGAAAAGTCCTAAAATCTGCAAAAACAACATAAAACCCAAGGTAACTCCACTCCAAGTGTATAAAATGCATGCTTTATGCCCTAAGATTTCACACATAAATGTGCTCATCAGATTCCCCCACACTTAGACTAAGCTTGTCCTCAAGCAAAAATTAAAGAAAAATAGAAATGCAGGTAAGAAACTAGTGCAACAAAATAAATCCTAACTCACTTTCGTAGGAATCACGGTTACACTTAGCATGTGCAACAGGCCTTTAAACCACTAGGTTACCCCTAGAGGACAAGTTTTGTCTCGTGGATGTTTACAGTGAATGTACATCCAAAATTTCCAATTTTTAGCTCAAAATAAAACATTGCAAATTCCAACTCTAACAATTGGTAAGTACTCATACAGGATCAATAGCTATGACAATTAATTTTTCTCACCATTGATTTAAGATCCCCCACACTTGAACTTTATTACCCCATATTGATTCTTGAGACAAAGCATATATCTCAATCAAAGACTCACCTTATATCTTTTAAGTACACCTCTCCTTTAAGCAAAACCACTCATAAAGTAAGGGGACCAAGGACTAAGGTTTTGAAGTATTTTTGACCAAACAATTTTACCAAAGCATTGATGACACTTGTATTTATCTCTCTTTTTTCTTTTGAATAGTGAACTCTACTCCACTACGGTTGGCTTGAATGACATGGTGGAGCAAACACCAGAAACCCAAGTTACTTTGTAGCTTTGCTTTGCATATGCCCACATAGACAGTGATGCGAGAGTTCTTTTCAATAATCTCCTTCCTAAGAGTTTCGATCAAGTCACCTTGATTCCTGAATCGGAGTGCCCTGTCTAGTTCCAAGGAATTCAACTTTTACTTTCTACTCTTTTTTTTTCTTCTTTTCATTTGTCATGCCATACACGAAATTGATCTCAACTTCCAGCCAAAGAAACAAGGATCCACAAAACTCATAGATGGTCCAACGCCTTAAGTTAAGGACCTTTGATTTTTCTAAGGAAATTCTCATCTCAACATATATACAAGTTACATTCCTCTCAACAGGGTTTTTATGTGTTTATGATGGGTACCAAAATCACTCTCATTTCACACATCATAGCAATTGAAAGAGTATCTATACTAACCAAAAATCAAAGTTAAAATCTACAAAGAAGCTATACCCCCCCCCCCCCCACCACACTTAAGTAATGCAATGTCCTCAATGCATGATGAAAAGAAGAATAAGGGCAAGGCAAAAGAGGGCATACCTTGGAGTTTCTCAATCACCAGTGTAAAAAGGCTCATAGAGATCAATGATCTCTACACTATCAACACTTGGCATTTCAAGGAAAGGCTTTAAATGTTGACCATTCACTTTGAAAATTTGGTTAGAATGAGGATCAACTATTTCCACACCACCATGGTTAAAAACATGGTGAATAATAAATGGACCTTCCCATCTAGTTCGCAATTTTCCTGGGAACAAATGTAGCCGAGTATTATACAACAAAACCTTATCGCCAATAGAAAATGATTTCCTAACAATATGCTTATCATGAAAGGTTTTAGTTTTAGCCTTGTAAATCTTTGAGTTTTCATAGGCTTCATTTCTAAGTTCCTCCAACTCAAATACTTGGATACGACGATGGATACCCACATCATCATGATCAAAATTCAACTTCTTGATTGCCCAGAAAGCCCGATGCTCTAATTCAACTGGGAGGTGACAAGCTTTACCATACACTAAACGGTATGGGGATTGACCCAAATTCGTCTTATATGCAGTTCTGTGGGCCCATAAATCATCAATCAAACGATTTGACCAATCCTTACAAGTGGGGTTAACTGTCTTTTCTAAAATCTGCTTAATTTGTCTATTGGAAACCTCTACCGACCACTCGTTTTGCGGATGAAATGCAGTAGCAAGCTTATGAGTGATTCCATACTTTTTCATCAAAGCCTTAAAAGGCCGATTACAGAAATGCTTGCCCCTGTCACTAATCAAAGCACGAGGAGTGCCAAAACGAGAGAAGATATTTTCCCTTAAAAACTTGACTACCACTTTGTGAGCATTTGCTTTGCAAGCGATGGCCTCTATCAATTTGTTCACGTAATTGACAGCCAACAGAATATATAAATTCCCGTAAGAATTAGGGAATGGTCCCATAAAATCAATACCCCAGACATAAAAAATTTCAACAATTAAAATTGGATTCAAGGGCATCATGTTCCTTTTGGTCACTCGACCAAGAGATTGACAAGCTTTGCAAGCTCTGCAAAAAGAAAATGAATCCTTAAATATTGTAGGCCAATAGAACCCACATTGAAGCACTTTTTCTATAGTTTTCCTAGGCCCAAAATGACCCCCACAGGCATGATCATGGCAAAATGAAAGAACAGACATTTGTTCATGCTCAGGTATGCAACGCCTAATGATTTGATTTGAACCTATTTTAAACAAGTATGGATCAACCCGAAAAAAATTTTTCACTTGTGAATGGAACCGATATTTATCTTGGGTGGACCAATAGGATGGGGTTTCATTGATCACAAGATAATTGACAATATCTGCATACCAAGGTATCATTTTTACGGATAACAATTGCTCATCTGGAAATGTTTCTAGAATTGGACTCTCTTCCTTTCTAGAATTAGAAAGGCGGGATAGATGGTCTACAACTGAATTTTGTCCCTAATTTCTAAGTCAAACTCTTGTAGTAGCAAGACTCAACGAATGAGTCGGGATTTTGCATCCTTCTTTTGTAGCAAATATTTGATAGCTGAATGATCAGTGTAAACAATTACATGACTACCTATCAAATATGAGCGGAACTTCTCTAATGCAAACACAACAGCCAAAAATTCTTTTTCACTTGTCGTATAGTTAAGTTGTGCATCATTGAGGGTTCGACTTGCATAAGAAATCACAGTGGGCATCTTATTTAACCTTTGACCTAGAATTGCCCCTAAAGCATAATCAGAAGCATCACACATTAACTCAAAGGGTTCTAACCAATTTGGTGCTTGTATTATAGGAGCGGTGGAGAGCTTCTCTTTCAATAGTTCAAAACATAGTAAGCACTCAGAGGTAAAATGAAAGGGGACATCTTTAGCAAGTAATGAAGTTAAAGGTCTAGCTATCTTGCTAAAGTCCTTTATAAAGCGGCGGTAAAAACCAGCATGACCTAGAAATGATCTAACATCCTTGACACTTTTAGGTGATGGTAAATTAGAGATAAGATCAACCTTAGCCTTATCAACCATAATTCCTTCCTTAGAAACAATATGACCTAAGACTATACCACTCTTCACCATGAAGTGACATTTCTCCCAATTAAGAACAAATTTTTTGGCTCTACTACGTTCAAGAACTAAGCGGAGATGGTGAATGCAATCAGAAAAGGTAGACCCATGAACAGAGAAATCATCCATAAACACTTCCAAATAATCCTCTACCATATCTGAGAATATGCTCATCATGCACCGTTGGAATGTGGCAGGAGCATTGCATAACCCAAAGGGCATTCGTCGATAGGCATATGTTCCATATGGGCATGTGAATGTGGTTTTGTCTTGGTCTTCGGGTGCTATAGGGATTTGATTATAGCTAGAATAACCATCAAGGAAACAATAATAAGCATGGCCGGCTAGACGTACATTTGATCAATGAAAGGCAAAGGAAAATGATCCTTATGAGTGGTTGCATTAAGCTTCCGGTAATCAATACAAACACGCCAACCAGTTTGAATATGAGTTGGGATGAGCTCATTGGTAGTAGATGTAACTACTGTGACTTCGGACTTCTTAGGAACAACTTGGACTGGGCTTACCCACTGGCTATCTGATATGGGATAGATAATCCCATTATCCATGCATTTCAACACTTCTTTGTGAATGGCTTCTTTCATCACAGGATTAGCCCTTCTTTGGGGCTCCCTAGAGGGTTTGGATCCATTAATCAAATTTATATGATGTTGAACTATGGAGGGACTAATTCCTTTAATGTCGGTCATTTGCCAACCTATGGCTTCTTGATTGTCTTTAAGCAAACTAAGAAGCTCACCCTCTTGGTCTTTGGTAAGATCAGAGGCAATGATTACATGAAGAGTTTCATTGGGGCCTAGAAAAGCGTACCGAAGAGTCGAAGGCAAAGGTTTCAATTCTAGTTGGGGGGCCTCAACCACAAATGGGACAGGAAGATTTCTAGACAACTTACCAAGTGGTTCATTAAATTGTTGCAAGCTCATCATATCAGAAAAAAAAAATCACTCCCTATATCCTCTAGTTCTTCCAAACAAGTGTAAAAATCATCCTCAAAACCTTTTTCAATGGAGAAATCAATATCATCATAAATGCTTTGCAACATACTAATATTCTCAAAAAAGTTTGGTTGTTTCCCCAACCTAAAGACATTGAACTCAATGGATGTATTCCCAAATGATAACTTCAAAAGACCATTTCGACAATTAATAAGAGCATTGCTTGTAGCTAAAAATGGTCTCCCTAATATCACAGGAATTTGGTCCTTAAGATTTGTAACTGGATGTGTGTCTAAGACAATAAAATCAACAGGAAAAACAAATTCTCCTACTTGAATTAACACATCTTCAATTATTCCATTGGGTATTTTGACAGATCTATCAGCTAACTGAAGAGTAACCGAGGTTGGTTTGAGTTCCCCAAGACCCAATTGTTTATAAATAGTATATGGCAATAAATTAACACTAGCACCCAAGTCTAGTAAAGCATGTTCTATTTTTTTTTATCACCAATAACACATGGAATTGTTGGACTTCCTGGATCTCTATACTTAATTGGGACTTGTTCTGAAAGGATTGAACTCACATTTTCTGTTAGAAATGCCTTCTTTGGGACATTCGTGGTTCTCTTTTGAGTACACAAGTCTTTAAGAACCTTAGCATAAGAAGGGACTTGAGAAATAACATCTAAAAGTGGAATGTTGACACTCACATTTTTGAAAACTTCTAAAATTTTGTCAACATTTTCATTCTTTTTGGTACTTGCTAATCGGCTAGGAAAAAGGGCCTTATGTACATAAGATCTCTCATTTGAAGTTTGTTCTTTTCTCAGGGTTTCAGATAATGATTCATCAGACTTAGGTACCTCTAAAGCAATTGGTTCCTCCTCAACTTTTAAGGGTTCTTCAGACAAACCCTCATTAGGAGATACTTGAACATTCTCCGCATCACGATGGTTACTAATTTTGCTCTGGTCAGTAATAGGAGATTCACCTGTTAAATACCCTTTTCCACTTCTCAATGCATACACAGAAGTAATTGGCTCTAAAGAATAAGAAGTGGTTTCAACTTGGTTGACTTGATTTGGTGGCCTTTGTTAAATCTGAGTCCTAGAATTTAACTCAGGCTGGCTAGGCATTTTACCTTTTTCTTGCTCAGACAAAGCACTTGCAAGAGTGGAAATTTGTTTTTCCATATTATGCATAGAAGTCATGAAGGTGCTGGAAAGTACTTCCATATTCTTCTCTAAGGTAGAAAGATGAGAAAACTCTGGATTATTACCTCTATTGAAACCGGGTGGTGATTGATTTTGTGCAATATGAGGCATATGATGCACAATAGGTGGATTGGCAAGCCTAGCTAAATTGGCATTCTGAAAATTAGAGGCTTGAGGGAACTGGACATTTGGATTATGAGAAAATTGGGCACTTTGTTTTTGAGGGGCACCAAACTGATTTTGTGTGGAATAATTGCTTAATCCATTTTTGTTTTGCCCTTGAGACCATGAAAAGTTAGGATGCTTCTTCCACCAAGGATTGTACGTGTTATTGTACGGGTTTGGAAACATCGCACTGACATTTTCATGTTGGCCTCCAGAATAGCTAGGGCATTCCTCAATTACATGTGTAGGAGACTGACACCATGCACACATAGCAATAGCTTTGTCAATAAAATGTGCTTGACTTTGTTGTGGTGGTGGTGGTGCAGCTTTAACTACCAAAGTCTCTAATTTTTTCAAAAGATTATTTATTTGTGCTTCCTTATGAACTTGACTATCAACAAAATATCCCCTACTAGTCCTTTCAGATTCTTGGGTTGACTCCCATTCTCTAGTTTTATCTGCTAGGTCTAAAAGAAATTCCCAAGCTTCGGAATCATTAGTGAATAATGTAAATCCTGTGGGGCACATAGATTCCAAAAGTTGCTTTGTTTGATAATCGATACCCTCATAAATTATTTGGCATAAATGCTTTAATTCTATACCATGGTGAGGGCATTCTTGGAGAAGGCTTTGGAACCTCTCCATTACCTTAGCAAATGACTCATTGGGTTTCTGACGAAATTGAAGAAAATCATTTCTTATTTTGTTCGTCTTAAAGAAATGAAAGAATTTCTTCAAAAATAGGATAGTAAATTGTTCCCATGTGATAATACTATCCCTAGGTAAGCTATAAAGCCACTTTTTGGTTGATCCTTTAATGCAAATGTAATGAACCGTAGTCTTACGGCATCATCAGTGAGTTGTTCTACCTTCATTAGGACACAAACCTCCTAAAACTTCCTAAGGAACAAATATGCATCTTGATCAAATAACCCATGAAATTGGGGTAACATAGATAAATAATGAGATTTAAGCTCAAAATTATTACCCCTTACATCAGGTAAACGTATACAAGAGGGTTGTGCAGATCGGGTTGGATAAAATCTATCCCTAAGACTCTTAGGTGGAGGTGGTGGAGGTAGACCTTCCATGGTCAAGTTAGACACTCGGACAATTCTATTTGTAGAATCACGAGTCCAGACACACATGCACTAACCACCTAATGCAATTAATGGCTCTTATGAAAGAATGAGATTTTTTTTAAATAAAAATAAAAATAAATTAACTAAAGAATAAAAGAAAAGAAAATAACAAAAACGAAAGGAAAGTAGTGAATTTCCCACCACAAAGATTGAAACCAATATTGTCAAAACGCAATCCAACTCCATTACCTACTCTAAGAGAGTTATTACCATTGTAAATTAAGTTTTGAAATATGCAGGTTAATGAAGTCCAGCCATGTTAGCTAACATAGACAATGAGGCATGCATGAGCATTATTTTGATAATTTGCAGTGTGGTTGGGCACTTGAGCTTTCCGCAGATCTGTTTTGACTTCTGATTGTTCCATCGGCTGGAAGTGGATCCTAAATTTGTTGTTTGATTGAGACTTGAGAGGGAGGGGCTGCTCTACTTTTGCCTGTGACAGGAGTTTGAGTAGAGCATCTAATCCTTTGTAGTAAGTGCTGCCACAATAAAGTTTTTGAAGATGATGCATGCATGGCATTCATTTCAGCATCACTGATTGGTTTGTTGGTAGCTGCTAGTTGATCTGAAATTCTCGTCACTTCTTGAATTGATATATTCAGAGATTGATTCAATTCGTCATCTTTGGATCTATTTGAGAATTGCATGTGTAACTGCGTTGGATGCCACTCTATGATAATGGTAGAGTACATCATTAATGCTTTCGTTTCTAAGTTTGTTTTTGGTTTTTTCAAATTTGCATCCACACATCAAGTAATAGATAGAGACGCTCACCTTTTAGCAAAGAGAGCTTTGAGTTTAATGACGTATAGATCCTGGTGGGTTCATCCGCTTTCTCTTCTACAAATTCTAACCTAACAGAAGATTTATCTCTACTTTACCTAATAAAATCTTCAAATTTTCTTTGCCCAAAAGAAAAATAATTTCTTTCCATGGCACGTGTTCTTAAACTAATGTGGGGTGGGAAAGTGTATCAATCATAAACGTTAATGCATAATGGGGTGAATTCTACTACATAGATTGCATCAGCTTAATATGAGAAGTAAAAACCGATTTGCATACTTACAGATGAAATAGAAAAGAGAGAAAAAAAAAATAGAAGTAGATGCTTTTTTTTGTTTTTGTTTTTAGGTTAAGTGTAATTTGTAATTACTTGAGGCTTTAAGCAGAGAATATCCTCTGGCTTGTAAGCTTGTTACAGATATCAAATTGGACGTAATCTATTTCACTGGTTCTTAATGTGATGGACCTTCTACCTAAAAAAGTGGAAAGCAATGAAAAAAAAAACAATTGATTTTAGAGTCACACTTGGATATCTTGAAAGGACTAATATTAGGTATTCTTACAAGAAAAGAAAAAGAATGTATTAAGTATTTGATTAATATATGTGAAAAAGTAAATTCTTCTTTAAAGATAACCTAAAAAAGTGATTTAGGATTTTTGAATCTCCTAATATTAGGTATTAATTAACACATCAAAATTCCAAATATTTTTTCAATAAAATGAGAAGAGATTGACTAGTGGGGGTGGTGGTCTAGTGGTCCCATGCTCACTCCCAAGCGGATTGATAGCTCTTTGGCCTGATCACGAATAAGGGATTCATAGGGCTAATGCTTGCATAGGTCGAACTCAAAAGTCCTAACATAGCTAACTTTCTGATTTTGGAACAACTTTTGCCTGCTCCTTAGATCACTTGGCTCTAACATCTTGTGACCCACTTGTCTCATGCTTATGTTGTACTTGGCAATGCACAGTTTGCCATCTTGTGACGTACTTGTCGCTTGCTTCTCTGTTTACCTTGTTTTCTAGTAGTCGATAGTTTAAGGCTCAAATGACATGAACTATCCCATTCTTTAATTGCTTTTCTAGTAATGACTATGTAATGTATTAAACTACCAACAACTTTTTAAGGGGTTGGATCAGTTGACAAAGACCAATATCTCATAGCATGAACTCAAGAGTTTCAATCTCCTTAGGGTCAAGGATGAAACTTTTCACAGTAAATTTAATTAGTTATAAAGCTACACCTCTAAGAATGTAGTTGAAGTGTGCGTAAGTTATAGGATATTCGGTTTGTATAATTTTTCTCAAGTTTTCTAGCAAGAGATAGGGACTGAGTTAGGAAGATATATACGCTCCACTTTCTAGTTTTGGAATTGAACATGAGGTGTAATGAGAACACATAAAGAAACATCAACATATATGTAATTCCTTATTTCCTGAGAGAAAAGTTACTTTTTCAGAAAATTACCCTCTCAAATTCTAGTCTAGAAACATGAAGAAAAAAAACACAAAAAAAACACCAAAGACCTACCCCTTGGTTTAATCCAAGTCAATGTGTGAAGGTTAGGTTTGAAATTTAAGAATTTAGCAACTTTAATAGTTATTTGAGTACAAAATCTAGAAAAATAGTGATGTGTCCAAAAATTGATCAACCTTCTGATTCTTGCAAAATGACGTCAAATGTGGGCTGACTCTGCAGTCGGGAAGCCACCTTCAAAGGCTATCAATAAGTGAATCACCATAGAGCTCTGGCTAGATGCAGAGCTTAAGTGAAAACCATAATGGAGGGAAACAATTCAGATACCTCTGATTTGTGTGATACTTTGTTTATATAGGAGTCACCTTTTTATCTCGATCTTTAGATTCATTCATAGTTCTCTTTTGTGGTTGTCCGATCGTAGGGTTTTTCCCCTTTCATCTGAGTTAGTTACAATTTCCATGTAAAGCATGATCACCTATCCCAAATTTGGCGGTATCACATCTCTCTATAACCGTCGGGTTTCTTCATGCTTACACTATCTCTTCACTCAGTTCTTGAACTAGCCGACCGTGGTTCATCCGGTTCATTGTTATTTTATACTTATCATGAGCTCCCTAGGCCAAGTGATCGGGAGAGATAAACTGATTGCTTGGTATGTTATCTCTATTGGGAGCCATTGGTATAGCAAAGAGAAGTTCAAATGTTCCCTAGTCTCCTAATCGCTCTTTGGGCGTCACATTCATTGTCAGAACCGTCACGTCTTCTTGAGCCGCCTTCATTCATTGTGCTCAGCGCTTGCAACGCCACATGTTCCTTGTGAACATGCGCCATCATGAAGCTCTATTTCATAAAGAGTCTTCACTCTGCAACCGTTGATCCCTAATTAATCTCATTCATTGGATGTTACTACTCAAACCGTCGCTCATACTCGATCGTTGATCAAAATCAATCTCGTTCGTTCAAAATTTTACTCTTGGTCTATTTAAACTCCTTCATTTCTCAGATTCAACTTTTACTTTGCCATTTCAAGAACTCGTTTGTTGCTTGAAGTCTCCTGGGATCCTTCGTGCGAATTTGTGCTCCATTCTTCTTCCCAGCTTTCAGTTCTAGCTTCTAAGTTGTCACAAGTAAGTTCTTTTTGCCCATTAAACTCCTTTTCTTTTTCATTTCTCCTTTTCTAACCTATTCCTTAGGTTCGTAGTTTCTGCCAATCCCTTTTCGAACCTCTTTTTTTCAATTTTATATTTAGGATGGGTAGTGGTAGAACTTCTAACAATGACTCCATAGACAGAATAGTTGAGGGGGATGACTCAGCCAATCAACCAGTCCTTCAACCTCGATTGAACTGTTTGGTGACATGAATGTGAGGGCTACCGATCGTTGGTTTGATCCCTTCGTTCAATCCACCCCTAGGGAACAACCAAGGAATGAAATGGAGAGCACAAGAATTGCTTCTCCTCCAACTTTCCGACCAGCAAAAAGCCTCTAAGCAAGTTGTTGCTGGGAGTTCTCGATCGTCGAAGAGGCCTTCGAATGGCCCTAGCTCCTATGTCTCCCACGTTCACCCTGCCAAAGTGGACGAGATCTCAAATAGTTTTTCCATTCACTTCTCTTACCTCCTTTGAGTACCTAACCCTGAAGAGAGGGTTAATTCCAACCCTCCTGAGGAATTTTCTCTCTATGTGGACATCCTAAAGAGCGGAGTCAGGTTCCCTTTCTTTTCTACCATAATCGCAAAAATTTTGAACCACTGGGACCTTTGTCCTGGTATGCTTCTCCTAAATAGTGGCGACACATCATCGACTTCCTCAGGCTGTGCTTTGAACTCCGAATCACCCTTCTCTTCCCCTCTTCTCTTAGTTCTACTATCTCAGTAAATCCAACCCTCCCAGTTGGGTTCTTTTTCTTTAAACGTCCCAAAAGCGAATTGGGATGGTCAAGTAGAATCCTCGCTAAGGGGACTTGCCCATCTAACCATAAGGGATGGCGTCATCCATTCCTGTTTTGTTGAGTGCCCCCTTTTGACTTAAACTTCCCGATCACCTAGAGTCATCAGAGCTCTTTCACTCAGGTGAATCGTCCTCTCCCACTATCTCCTGAAGAGGAGAGCGCCGTATATACGATCAAGTATATTCGGGTGTGTCAAGAGATCCATGGCTTTGCCATAGAATACGAGGCAGTTCTTCAACGATGGGGTCTAGCCCCTGGTGAGCTCCCGAATCCTCTTTTTTTTGTATCTGCCATTTGATTTAGTATTTTTTTTTACACTTGTTTCTTTTCTTTTGTATTTGAAGTGCCACCTTAGTATAACCCGAAGGTAGTGAAGGCCGTCGCCCACCAAGGATTTGAGGCAACGGAAGACAAGGCTACCTGAATGAGAAGAAAGGAGCCCGAAGCTCCAACACCAGCCCCGAAGGCTGCTCCCCAGGCCCCCAAAGGTCTTCTAAAGATACGCAATGACTCGATGGCCAGGGGTAAGGGGTCTATTGACATTGCTGAGTCAATGCAAGATGACATTAATCTTGCAAAGAAGAGGCACGACCTTATTGATGATGCAACGTCGAAGAAGGCCCAAATCGGGTAGGGGCATCCCCTCGTGGAAGCTATCGGTGAGGGACAGAGTCTCTCATGACTCGGGCATGGCTATGGAGTGGGCTACAAACCCCTAAATTGCCTGCCGATCGGGAGGCCCTCAGCATTATGCCCGATAAAGAGTTTGTAAACTCTTCGATTAGGTAAGTCCTTAGCATGGTCTTCCTTCCTCTTATTAATGCTTTTTGTTTTTGTTTTTCTCATAATCCTGTGGTTGCAATGTCCTCACTGATGACTTCCATTGCCATATGGAAGCGTTGCTGAGGGTGGGGCGTCTGAGTGTTTGATCTAGGAGCCATGACGAGAAGATGAAGGCCAAAGATAAGAAGGTCTCTCATCTGCAAGAAGACAATTCCAAACTTCGTAAGGCTGGAGAAAGAGCTCGCAGTAGCCACCAGGAGGATTGGCGAGATCAAAAGAGAAATAGATAGGTTGCAGATTGCACTTTCGGCCTTTGATTCTAAGGTTGAAGGTCTGATTCAGGAACAGGACGATCTTCAGGATCGCCTAATTGCTGCTATTCCTTCGGGTCCCGAAAGCCTTTATGTCAAGATTTGTAAATCCTGTATTCAGAAGTATCTGAATAGCAAGCCATTTGCTACTCTTCTCGCTTGGTACAACTCGATGGTATATCGTGATGGCCAAAACGAAGTTTGGAGGTCTATCTTAAGGCATAATTCCTCCTTCCTGACCGATCTTCACAAGTACGTCTGCAATGCCGAAGTCTTTGAGGAGTTGAAGGTGGGGGCTCCCGAATGGACACTCACCAAGCCCGATTATATGCCAATTTATCCGAATGTTGAGGGTTACCTCAGCGATGAGCCCTCGACAACTCCCGAACCTGAGGCTATGGAGGAGAATGCCGACCACCCAGACTATATTGCTAAGCAACTTCCAAAACCTGTCGACCCCGCACTTGAAAATCCTCCCAAACAACAATGAAACTTTTTCTTTGTATACATCGATTGCGTTCGGTTTTTACTTTTCTTTTCTTTCATCTTTTTGTAAGGGTTGGTCCTCTTTGGCCATTGAATGAAATATAAATTAACTTTCTTTATCAAGACTTCCTTTTCCCGAATTAACTGAACTGAGATCTTAACTTTGAGATAAATATCAAAGTTTTCCAAAATTTTTCTAAGTACTGGGAGATCTTAGTAGGGCATGACCTATGTCTTTTCTCATAAAGTTTTGTGTTAGAAGGTATTAGTCGGTCATTACTGATGTCACATCCACCCTAAGGGTACCCTATCTGGATTACCCGGTGGAGTGATCCACAACCCAAAAGATCAAGTTTAGGAACGATCGTATCCATTTAGCACAATAATTTTATCAAAAGCAAGAACAAATCAAAATTTTCAAATAGTTTAATAATAAAAGTCAAGGAAGAATCTCAGAAGAATCACAAAGATCATCAGAGTGCGGAAAGATACTAATAAAATAATTAATCAAAATGTGAAATGAGGTGGAAATTCATTCTACAATAACAACGGAAGGTAGATCGAGATAAGGTGCAGGTTACAACCAGTTCTTAAAAGAAGGGAAAGGAAAGGTAAACAACTAAATTACAGTTTCTTCTAAGTTATACAATGTTTCCTAAATAACAAAATTATAAGAAACTAAGCCAGGCCGCATCTGCTCCTGACAAATATCAGTCTCGGACTGCTAATCTTTATCAACGTGTTCACCGCCACCAGTGTGGTACGAGTCACCAACTTGGTCTTTAGAGTGTTGACTGTCACAGTCAACAGTAGTAGTACCTGCAAAAAAGTCTAACAAAATATGTTGCAAAAAGGAGTGAGTTCAAAAGAACTCAGCAAGGTAGTCATTCCATAAAACATAAGCCATATGATACAAGCCATAACATGATGCAATATGATATGAAACACATGATGCAAGTATGGTTCTAACTCTACGAATGTTGGTCTCTAAGGTTGTCACATCCTCCCAGCCGGTACCCTATCTGGCATACCCGAGAGTGTGATCCACAGCCCGAAGATCAGGTATCGAGTAATCAACCTCCCACATAAACAATAACATAATCATGAACAATCATAATAAAAGTGCGGAAGATAAACCATAGATCCAATAAGGAAAGAATGAATCATAAATAAATCAGAATACTAGATATAATCAGAGTGTCAAAACAGATAAGTAAAGTGAGGCAAAAATCCCACTCTACAACCAGCGGAAAAGTAGCTCTAAAAGAGAATAAACTAGACAAAATCTAATCCCAGTAGCAAGTACAATGTGTAACTAAATTGTTCTCCACTTTATAGACAACATCCTTATAAGTGTAAATCTCATAAATGGCACAAGGACGCTTCCACTCAATGGTCGGACTAAGCATCGTACGGAGCATAACCACTCGCGGGATCTTCAGTGTAATTGTGGTAACCGCAATCACCTTCCTGGAGATATGCCTCTTCGCCTTGCGCTTCTTCATAGGGACCGTCATAATATTCAGTCAGAATAGTCTAACAAACATTGTACAATAAAGGAATGAGTTTCAAAGAAACTCGTAAGGCGATTAAATCCATAATAACATAAATGGCTGGATTTCAGAACAAACATAAATGCAATATGATATGAGACAAGCAATGAATGAATGAATCTAACTCTATGTATGCTGGTCTCTATTGGTAGACATGCTTTAAGTCATAGCACCGTACTTCTTTAGGAAGGTCTCAATCACTCATCATCAGTTGGTAATGGGTCCGGCATCCCTCGGTACATTCCATGGTGGGGGTTAAGTCACCACTCTCTCACATCACCATTGGTCTAAGTACCGGCGCATGTCGGGGGTAAAACCTAGCCAAATGCAAGTCTTCTACTTAGTTACATCAAGTCGATCCAGATACGTCCATTCCTCATCCCCGACGATCCTTTCGGTATCCTTCACACTAGAGTCCTCATAGTCCCCGACTACGGACTCATCAACCCTATTGATCATCCACATATGGTAAACGGGAAGCTCTCACGTCCTCTCACGGGTTGGTTACCGGTCTTAAGCGCCCGTGAGCCCAAGTCTAACCATATGCAACCCTACCAATAAATGGCCCCCACAATGTGATTCCTGTCCTCTCACGGGTTGGTTACCGGTCTTGAGCGCCCATGAATCCCCATTGCTACCACGGGTCGTTCGGTCTCAATACCCCTCCGATTAGGGTCGACATAACAGGACATCCTAGCCAAACACTACTAGACAATCCTAGATATGTCATCCAACAGTTTAGGAAGGTGTCCAGAGGGCATCTCCGGAAACATCCCATAATATTCCCGTAGTAGTCCAAGGACGAATGTCAAAAGGACACCTCTCCTTTCCAAACCATACTTAAGCATACACATGCATCAATTCATATCATCACATATATGGTAACTTCATATATGGAAAGAAATCAATAATTACAATCACTTTGTATATAATTGGTAAGTAAATCATACATGAATCAATTTAAGCAATGCTACCTAATCAAGGTTATGCAACAGTAGTATATCATTGTAAGAATCTAATTAAGGAAACATATCAATGATATTCAAATATAGAAACTAGATTCATGCTATCTATGTAATTAAGAAAATAACCATCCTTACCTTTTATAACTCGCAAAGGAATCCTAAGAAATCAAGTAAGATCTTGGCAAACTTGAGAAGAAGGTCCTAAACAAGTGTATACAACATATTAGGAAAGATCCCTAACGAAAAGATACCAAAACATCCAACACAGACCAATTGAGTTGCTTGTACTCATTGGTCGAGTGGATTGGTCGACTGGTCCACGACCAATCAATCGACCAATGCGGACATGAGTAAAAACAGAGTTTTAAGATATGAAATCCGAATTTGGTGGTTCAAAAGGGTACTAATCAAGGGGTAAACTACATCAGTAGTATCCTAACATATAGGGGACCTCAAAACACTAATCCAATCAAGCCATCAAGATCCAAATTAGGAAACAAAAAAGTTACCATAATTAGATCAACCATGGATCTTGATGAATTCAAAATAGAAATCAAAGACAAGAACAATAGGAGGATGGATCATTGCTTCAGGTAAAGGTATCATGAAAAGCATACTTAGATCTTCAAGGAAATAGGCTTAAAAGCATAAATCTAAATAAGGAAACAAAACCTACCATATATGTAACTATCATGATTCATGAAGAACACATAGTACAGTAGAAGAGAACCACTAGAGATTGATAGATCATGGATCATGAAAAGAAAACACAGCAATTAACTACTAACATGATCAATATAGAAGATCCAAGGAGATCAGAATTCAAATCAGAAGTTTAACAAAGATTAGATAATGGTTTGATCATGATTCCTTCAAAAGCTTGCAATGATCATGGTTAAGATCATTGTTCTAGCCTTTAATCCTTAGGATGATCATGAGAGACAAGTCCAGAGATGTTTGCAACAGAGAATGCAGCATCTCCTCTACTATCTCAACTCAAAAAGGAAAGATAATCAGAGATAGAGGAGAAGAAGAGAGTGTAGACATACCTTTTGATGAAAAGGAAGAGTTTTGACGAAGATCCGTCAAGAAAATCACCAAGGATGCAAGGGAGATGACTTGCAGAGGTCTTTGGTTCGTTCCAAAGAGTTTGGAGGCAGCAAATACGAAGTAGACTCAAGATTGGACTTAAATAGAGCAAGCAAAACCTAATTGCCAAAGACAAGCACTCATTGGTCGAGTGGATTGGTCGATGGTCCAGCCGACCAATCGGTCGACCAATCGCGACAACAATTCCAAAACAGGAATTGAAGACCCAGATCAAATCCAATCCTAAAGG
Source organism: Hakea prostrata (assembly GCF_041222555.1). NCBI lineage: Eukaryota > Viridiplantae > Streptophyta > Magnoliopsida > Proteales > Proteaceae > Hakea > Hakea prostrata. Next base: position 18,074,090 of record NC_142608.1, read on the forward strand.
GGTTTTGCACACATGTCAAGTGACTTACCTAATAGGTAGAAATGCCTTCAAACCAAGATAGAGAGCACTCCAAGTCCATCAACTAATCCGATCTTCATCAAGATTCAGTTTCCATAAATAAAACTTCATCATCAACTTTCATGGATTCAAAGCCAGACACCAAGTCCTCCACTGGGATGGCCCAAAGCTGACTTCTTACTTTACTTCGGGTCATCGGACCTACAAATAACAAGGTTTCCGAGTCAAGGTTAGGGCTGGGTTTTACAAAGGTAGACATGTTTTAAGTCATAGCACCATACTTCTTTAGGTCGTTTGTCACTCCCCCTCGATCATACATGATATCTTGGGTCTGCCGGGGTAATTGGGTAAAGTCCTCATCAGAAACCATGGTTGGGGATTAAGTCACCGCTCTCTCACATCACCATTGGTATAAGTATTGGCGCATGTCATGGCGAAGCCTAGCCCAATGCAAGTCATCTACTCAGTCGTATCATGTCAGATCCAGATACTTTCCTTATGGCACCAACCAACTCGGTTCCATATCCTTCACACTAGAGTCAGTGTATCCTATGGCTACCACCAACTCGGACTACGGACTCATCAACCCTATTGGTCATCCACAAATGGTAAACGGGAAGCTCTCACGTCCTCTCACGGATTGGTTACCGGTCTTGAGCGCCCGTGAGCCCAAGTCTATCCATTTGCAACCCTACCAATAAATGGCCCATTTCGGGTATCCGCAGTATGGTTTATGTCCTCTCACAGGGTAGTTACCGGTCTTGAGTGCCCATCAACCATACTCTACCACGGGTCGTTCGATCTCAATCCCTTCTGATTCTGGTCTGATACAACAAGGATTAGTCCTAGCCATACACCTAGACAATCCTATGTATGTCATCCAATAACCTAGGAAAGTGTCGATGGACACCTTCGGAGAATATCCCATACTATTCCCTCCGATGTCCAAGGACAGAAGCGTCAATAAGACACTCCCCAATCCCAAGTTATACCTAGGCAATCACATACCCAAGTCCATCATATCTCATACATTTGATACATCATCATGATAAAAGTTAAATCATAACATCAAACTAATCCATCATATGTACAAGTACAAGAATGATAACTCATTATAACAAGAGAGTATGAAATCGCATTACTACAGTTCTAAAACATGTATAGCAGTCCTATAATATCCAAAAGCAATTAAGAGACTATGTTCACTAAGTATAAACACCAAAACATAAGTTCATAGCCTATGTGTTTATGGAGATAACCATCCTTACCTTAATCGAGTCAAAAACTAATCCCAAGGATCACTTAGAATAGTCCAAAAGTCAGTGTTTGTACCCTAGACAACACACAAGTAACATCAGAGAAGAATACAATCGAATCAGAGGTCAAACGAAGCAATTCGTCCAAGTACAGGGTTGTTACCATCTCTTGGTTGACTGGCTTGGTCGACTGTCAGTCGACCAGGTAGTCGACCAAGACTTGAGTGTAACGGGCAGAAATGGAGATTTGGCTCGAAACTTATCTTCTGGTGCTCCGATCGATAAGAAACTTGGAGGGAATGATCATGGTAATATGAGGACACTACACACTAAATTTTATCACGATCCAACGGTCCAAATGAAAACCCCCAATTTGAAACCTTATGTTCTATATGCTAAATATCAAGAATTGAATTGAAATTGATTGTATTTGCAAGGAATGGGGAATCAATTAAGGGAATGATAAGAACTAATTTAGAATCATGAATCCATAGTAAATCAGACCTAGCATACATCTACACATCAGTTTTGAGTCAAAGAATAGATTGAAATGAAAGGAATCATGGAATTGCAATGTAAGTAATCATAATGGGAGTATATCATAGCAAGAACGTAGTTAGATTAATGGAAATGAAAGGGGAAACTCATGGCCAAGTGTTTGCAAGGTTGCAGCACTTGAGCCATGGTCCCAAGAGTAGAAATTAATAGGAGATTGAGTAGATTAGAAGAAGAAGAAGAAGAGAATCCATACCTTGAAGCAATGATTGAGATGGAATGCCAATGATTAGAGTCAAAATCCTTCACCAACACCAAGAGATAGCCTAGGGAATGCCACTCCTCATTCTCTGGAGTGCCAAAGCTTAGTTTAGACCTCCATTCTCGAGTTCCAAAAAGGTAGGGTCAAAACAGTCAAGATTTTTTTATGTTTTTCGAATTCCATTACTGTTGGTCGACTGGCTTGGTTGACTGGCAGTCGACCAAGGCATGACAGCAACTTCAGGAGTGGATTTGAAAGGCTATACAAGGTCAAATTGAGTTTCCAGAAATACCTTCGGATCAAGCATTGGAGCTCATTAGGTACTTCAAATAATTCAATCTTCTTCGATGCGCAGGCAGGATTGGCCAGACATAGTTCAGCAACTTCAGACAGGGATTCGGAAGGCTATACGGGGTCAAATTGAGCGGGCTTTTCTCCTACAAGTCAATCAAAAAGTCTAGTTTCGGGAGATATCTTCGGATCTAGCACGGGAGTTCATTAGGTCCACCAACTAAGCTCACCTTCTTCAGGCTGCAGATTCAAAACTAACACTGACAATGCTCTCAAGTGAGGGGCATCATCGACAATGTCCAAGGGCTTGGGCTCCGACACCAAATCATTAATAAAAAGGGTCCACAAGTCTCTATTTCCCCCACTTCGGGTCAAATACCATGTCTTCCATAAAGAGGGCCCACAAGGACAACTTCCATCATTTCGGGACATGGATCTACACTAAGGGAAAGATCGGACATGATTTCCTAAGGCTTTCAAGGTAATAACACTAAAATCAAGGTCCAACTTCAGGGTCTAACATCAAACAAGTCTTTCTTCACCCAAAACAAATAGGGTTTCCTGGCTAGGTTTGGGCCGGATTTCACAACTGAAGCCTTTCCTTAGAAAAATCCTAAAAATTTTGTAACTGTTAGGTCTTAGTCGGTCGTTATTGAAGCCTTTCCTTAGTAAAATCCTGAAATTTTTTCTAAGTGTTAGAAGGTCTTAGTTGAGCGTAACCGCAACCTTTCATTAGAAAAATCTTGAAATTTTTTCTAAGTGTTAGAAGGTCTTAGTCGATTGTTGCTGAAGCCTTTCCTTAGAAAAATCCTGAAAATTTTTCTAAGTGTTGGAAGGTCTTAGTTGGGCGTAACCGAAGTCTTTCCTTAGAAAAATTGAAAATTTTTATAAGTGTTAGAAGGTCTTAGTCGGTCGTTATCGAAGCATTTCCTTAGAAAAATCCTAAAAAATTTTCTAAGTGTTAGAAGGTCTTAGTCGAGCATAACCAAAGCCTTTACTTAGAAAAATAAGGCCTTAGTCGGGTGTAACCGAAGCCTTTTGAATTCATGTTGTACACACATACTCCCCATTCAAAAGTGGTTTGGTTCTGAAAACTTGTAACTTCATTGGATACTTGGGTCTAGTTGTATTGCAAAATTTTGACCGCGCATACATAAGATAAAATGATTAAGGATAAAACTTCTTCAGATTTCTCGTATTCCACGATCGGTCCAACTCTTGGCTAGTTGTTGGATTCATCAACCTATAGGCTCCTGATCCAACTTGTTTGATGACCATATATGGTCCTTCCCATGAAGGATCCAAATTATTTTGGTGTCGAGGGTTTGAAGCTGTTGTATTCCTTAGAACCAGATCTTCTGAACTGTACTTTTGATGCTTTACTTGGGCATTGTAGTAGGTTGAGAAACTTATGTGATATTACTGAATTCAGGCTATGGATTTTGTTTGAACTTCATCCAAGAATTTCAAGTTGTCCAACAGACCTTGGACGTTCGCCTTTTCATCAAATTCTCTTTCTTTGAGAGTCCCAGCCATTATTTATACCGAGGCCAAAGCTTCTGATCCATAGATCAATTTGAATGGAATTTCTTCTGTTGGCGCTCAAACTATTGTCCTGTAAGCCCAAAGCACGTTCGGGAGCTCTTCAACCCACAAGGCCTTATTTGATTCTAATCTGTTCTTAATCCCATCCAGGAGGGTTCGGTTGGTTTCCTCAACTTGTCCATTGCTTTGGGGGTATGCCCCAGAAGACATTCAATGCTTGATCATGTAGGTTCCACAAAACTGGGTGAATTGTGGGTTATCAAATTGCGTACCGTGGTCGGTGATAATTACCTTCAGGATGCCAAATCGATCTATTATTGATTCCCGCATTAACTTCTCGACCCTCTTCTCAGTAATTGTGGCTAGTGAGACTCCTTCTACGCACTTAGTAAAGTAATCAATAGCCACGATCAAGTATTCATGACCTCCAAAAGCCTTGGTAAACTTTTTCATTATGTCAATCCCCCACATAGTGAAAGAGATCGGGTCCAAGATGGATGTCAATGGCTCTGCTGGTCTTCTTGATATGGTCGAATGTATTTGGCAATTTCTGCAATGTCATACATATTCCAATGCATCTTCTTGCATTTTTGGCCAATAAAACCCAAGCTTGAGTATTTTGTGTGCCAACGCTCGTCTATCCATATGGGCTCCGTGTTTGCAAAATAAAAGTAATCGCAAGCGCACGGTATCGTGTAGCTAACGGGTTGATCTCAGGGAGATATGCCACTTTAGAATTTAATCTCTTAATGGTAATGCGAGAGTGCAATGATTCAAAATTTTTAACTAGTTAATTAAACTAAATGAGCGATCCTAACACATACATCTAATCCGATCAAATTGAGACTAAAAGTAAAACAAACATAACCTAATCATTTATCATCTAATAAATAAATAAACACATAAATAAAAGGCAGAAATAAAAAAATGCGAATAATAAATAAATAAATAAAAGGGAAGTGATCCTAGCGCTAGCTCTGGATCGAGGGAAGGGAAGTATAATTAGGATGACTTTGACCATGGACCCTTTTTCGTAGCTTATAGTCCACCGATCGAGGGAATGGATGTTAAAGAGAGGGGGGGAAATGCAGAAAGTAAATAACAAATCAATAAAAGGAAAAGAGAAACCTTAACCAAAGAGAGGCACGACTATAGACATCTTTGATCAAGGACCCAGGGGGAAAGGAAAGCAATAAATAAATGCTGAAAAGTAAATCCTAAGTTAAGAATATGGAGGGGTAGACAAAAGCAGGAATGGAGAGGGGAGAGAAGAGTATTGAAGAAGACTACTTACTTGCATCTTTGAATCTTGAATGACAAAAATAATCCTTGAACAATTGATTCGAATCTCAACCAACCCCAACAAGCAAATCTGAAATGATCCAAATCTGCAATTGCTAGACCCAGAGAAAAACAAATCCTCTTGAAAATTGAAACTAAAAACTTGAAGCTTGAACTCGAAATTGAAATAGAAATTGCATTGCTCAAAAGAAAGGAAATACACTTGCATAAAATAAACTAAACAACTTCAATATTCCTTGCATTACATAGAAAAATTGAACCTAAACGTTCAATCTAGAAACTAGAATCCCACAAAGTAATCAAAGAACTAGAGAAGGATTAAATAAACTAAAGAGAAAGAAAGTGTAAGGCTAGGTCTAAGAGGGAAGGGTATATTTATAGGAGATGGTGAATGATTTACAAATAAGGAAATAAATAAATAAAATAACAATAGTGATAAATAATAATAATAATGAACACCTAATTTTGTTGGAAATTCTAAGGAATAGAAGAGAGAGAGAGAATAAGTCGAGAAAAATAAAAATAAAAATAAAGTATTGTGAGATATATATATATATATATAAGAAAATTTATTTCGCTAAATTAAGGAAGAAAAAAATATATATTTAAGTGAAAGAAATAGGAAGTGGGGAGAGAGAGAGATAGAGAGAGAGAGAGAGAGAGAAATAATTAAGGAAAAAAAATCAAATCTAATAAAATCTTCTAGAATATCTAAAAAAATAGAAAATCCTAATCTTTAACTACTTGTGGGCCCCCTATATTTTTCAAGTACAATAAAGTAAAATAAAAATCATAACTAATTTCAGTCGTAGATCAAAATTGACTTCTTTATTTCTAAGATATTCTGGAGTTGGCCCATAATTGCATCTCTAGCCCATCAGGCTCCAAATTAGGCCCATTTTCGCACTTGAGAATTTGAACGAACTTCTTGATATGTAAAATTGCATGTTTCATACCCAAAATTCCAAGTATTTGCTTAAATCCTGAAAAATCCTAAAATTTGCATAAACAACATAAACCCAAGGTAGCTCCACTCTAAGTGTGTAAAATGCATGCTTTATGCCCTAAGATTTCACACATAAATGTGCTCATCACTCCGCAAATGCCCTCTTGAACCTCTGCTAGTGCTATCTTCAATCCTTCTAGCCTCAAACATCATAATAAGGGTCCCGCATAAGATTTGCGGTATAGTCTTCCATTCTATATGGTGAACCTTGTAGCCCGAATTCTAATAAGTCGTGCATCCTTTGGATTATCAAGTAGACGATCATCCGGAAGGTATTCCATGATCGAGTCCATCCAATAGCGATCGTCTTCCACGTACATCATTTCTTTGCTCCCCGTACTCGGGGAATCCAGTTCTTCGATGTGCACCGAAGGCTCAAGGGTTTTTACCTTTGCATTCACCAATCTAGACAGCTCATCTGGCCATTTCATTTCTCCTTCCTCGGGATTTGATAGACTTGAACTTCTTTAAATTCCTTTTTTAGTGCTTGTATCATTTCCTGATACTTCTGCAACTGAGACTCCTTAATCCCAAACTCCCCTTGAACTTGATTTACAACAAGTTGTGAATCACTATAAATAGTTATCTCTAGGATGGTGAGTGCTTTTGCCAATTGAAGGCCAACCAAAAAAGCTTCATACTCAGCCTCATTGTTGTTTGCTTCGAACCCAAACTTTAATGCATACCGAATGATGAAACTTGGACTCTTTAGTAGAACTCTAGCTCCTCCTCCTTGCTTATTACTTGAACCCTCTACGTAGATGTCCCACATCGCTGGGGTAATTTGTTTGGCGATTTCTTCTATAAGAGTTTTGGTTTCTACTACAAAATCAGCCAAAGCCTGAGTTTTTATGGTTGTTTGGGGTTTGAAATTTACTTGGTACTCACCAAGTTCTACCGACCATGCTACCATCCTTCCAGAAAGGTCTAGCTTATGAAGTACTTTCTTTAAGGAGAAAGTAGTTAATACCTTGATCAGGTGTGCCTAGAAGTAAGGCCTCAGCTTCTTTGCTGCCATTATTAAGGCCAAGGCTTGTTTCTTGATCTCTGAGTACCTAGTTTAAGCTTAAAGAAGTACGTGACTAATGTAATAGACTGGCCATTGCTTCTTGTCTTTTTCCCAAACCACGAGTGCACCTACCGCCGAAGTTGAAGATGCTAGGTATAATTGTAATGCTTTGTCTTTCTCTAGTCGGGGTAACAATGGTGGTTTTCCCAATATCTCCTTCAGGCTTTCAAATTCCTTTTGGAATTCCTCAGTCCACTATACTTTTTTACTACCCTTCAAATTTTTTAACGCTCTAAAAAATGGTAAGCATTGTTCTCTTGACTATGCGATGAATCTGTTCAAAGCTGCCACTCATCCCGTTAAGCATTGTACATCCCGAAAGGTCTTCGATGGCTCCATATTGATTAAGGCTTGAATCTTAACTGGATTTGCCTCAATTCCTCTTTGGGAAACCATAAACCCCAAGAATTTTCCCAAAGATGCTCCAAAGGTGCATTTCTCTGGGTTAAGCTTCATCTGATATTTCCTAAGTACAGTGAAAACCTCTGTTAAGTCTGAGACATGACTCAAACGTCGAAGGCTTTTCACGAGCATATCGTCTACGTAGGCCTCCATATTTCTCTTGATCAAATCTTTGAAGATTTTATTTACTACTCTCTAATATGTAGTTCCAACATTCTTGAGCCCGAAGAGCATGAATTTGTAATAGAAGCTTTCTCGGTCAATCATGAATGTAGTAAACTTCTCGTCTTCCTCATTCGTCAAGATTTGATTGTATCTAGAGTATGCATCCAAGAAACTCAGGGTCTCATAACCAGCCATTGCATCGATGATGAGATCGATTCAAGGCAAAGGATAACAATCCTTCGGGCATGCTTTGTTTAAGCCTGTATAGTCAATACTGATTCCCCACTTCTCATTCACCTTTTTCACCATTAAGAATTTATCTAGCCAAGTTAGGCATTCGATCGGTTTAATGAATCCCCAACCCTTTAGCTTTTCAACTTCTGCTTTTATCGCCTCATGCTTCTCAATTGAGAAGTTCCTTCTCCTTTAAATGACTCGCTTAGCCGTCGGTTAGATCCAAAGTTTGTGCTTAGCCACATTTTGATTTATTCCCAGCATATCTATTGTTGACCATGCAAATACATCAATGTTCTCCCGAAAGGAATTCTTTCAACTCTTTCTTAAAATCTTCTAACTGTTTTGACCCAATGAAGGTCACTTTTTCTTCCTTGGAGGTATCCAATTGGATTTTCTCCAATTTTTCTAGAGGTTCATGTATTTGCATGACCTCTTCATCCCAATTGTCACGAACCTCAATTGGCATGGCAGTAGCCTTCCTCGGTCCAACCTTATCTTTTAAGTAAGAAATAGAACATTATCTAGAAGTATTTTGGTCAGAAGTTACCTCTCCAACACCATTGCTTGTCGAGAATTTGATCTTCATGTGCCTGGTTGACACTACTACTCCTAGCTCAATGAGTGATGGTCTCCCAAGGATGACATTATATGCTGGGAGTTCTTGAACGACCAAGAAATTCACCCAAACGGTCATCTCCTTCGGAAAAGTACCAACTGTTAAGTCTAGTTCTGCCACAGTTGATGACCTGACAAAGCCGTACAAGTGGGTTGAAGTTGGTGTCATCAAATCTTCTTCCATCTTCTACTTCTGATACGCCTCGTAGGACAAGAGATCTATTGACAACCAGCACTCGGTGTACTTCTTGATGGCCAATCTCAAATTTTATCATAATTACGTCATCATGTGGAGCACATATACCCCTTTCATCTTCCTCGTTGAACACAATGGTTTCCTCTAGATTCAGTCTTTTTCTTTTCTTGATTAGTTCTCCCAATCCCACGAACTTTGATTTACTTTTAGCTTCCTGAGGGATTCAGGCTCTTCTCCTCCAAATATTGTGAGGATTAGGGACCGGCTAGCTCTTGCAGTCTCCTTCCCTTTCTTTGAGTTGGAAGCCTTAGGCCGATGGTTTCTGCTTCCTAATTGTTCTCTTCTTTTTTCACCAGTTGTCCTCCTCTCCCGATCATCTTCTCTACGCTTTATGTAACTCGCCAGATGCCATTGGGATATTAGATTTTCAATATCCGCCTTTAGGTGTCGGCACTCATCGGCGTAACGTCCATAATCCCTATGGAATCGGCAATATTTGTTCATGTACCTTTCTTCAAGCTTAGACGCCATCTTAGGTGGCCATCTTAAGATATCCCGATCCTTGATTTGCATGAAAATCTTTGAGCATTGTGCATTCATTGGAGTGTACTCAGCATGATCAATGAACGTTGTCTCCATCCCAATCGTCTCTTGTTTCCACGATCATTGTTTTGTCCTTTCGAGCCTTGGCCTTTTTCAAATGCCTTATGCTCCTTATTTGTTGTCTTTGCCTCCCCCTATTGAGTGTCAAGGATTTCGGTAACTTTTGCTTGCTTTTAGCATCTTTGAACAAGTTCGGCATACGTAGTCGGCATGTCTTGCAACAACAACTCTACGAGTCGTCTGTTGGAAAGACCAATAAAAAGGGTTGTCTTGGCCACCTGCTTGTCAAGGTTCTCAATCTCCATGGTTGCCTTATTGAATCTCTGCAAATAGTCCCAAATAGACTCGTTCTTCACTTGCTTGATAGTGAAGAGAGTCTCTTCAATCTTCTTGGTTTGTATTCCACTTTGGAATGGACCGATAACTTTCCAAGCGAGCTCATCAAAATTAGCTATCTTTCTCGATGGTAAGTTCGAGAACCACTTCTGAGCTACTCCCATTAGGGAGGACCCGAACACCCTACACAAGATCTCGTTCGAATTCCTAGCAACCAACATTGTTTGTTGGTAGTAACTCATATGGGCCACTGGATCCCCACATCCATCAAACAAATAGAAGGTCGAGAGTTTGAAATTATGGGGGAATTCATACCTGGCTATAGCATCAACGAAAGGGGTCTTTCTGATTATCGAGTATATATCATCTAACTCTTTGCCCTTCATAAGCTATCCCAATTTTTTATTTGTATCTACTAGTTTTCGATCAATTTGAATTGCTCCGGTATTTGGTGTTTGAACGTTCAGGCATTTTGAATACATTTGTACCCCTCTCTCGATCTTGGTTAGAGTCCCCGTTCGACTTTCTTGTGACTAATCTCGAACCTCAGGTTCATCTCTCCTTGGAAGTTCTCTCATTCTCCGTAATTCCGATCGTTCACCTTCTACTTCATGATGCCTTGAATTCCTTCCAGGTGGAAGTCAAAAATTCTAACCCTCGATTGGGTTTCTTTCCTTCAAGGGGAACGTCCTCTCATTGGAGAATTCCTTCTTTTGGTCCTTTGGGCTTGTCTTCTTGTCTCTTCACGATCATGGAGATTCAGGTTCCTTGGAGTCCCCAATCGTCTAGCCATCTTTCAGAGCATAGCTTGCATCTCGAGGAATTGAATATGCATTTGATTCATCTATTCTTGAATGATTGGGATCATCTGAATCTCCCCAATCTGATCATTCATACGGGCTCCTCTGGCTACCTCTTCTTCCTCGTGTTGATCATCCTCACGAGGTTGATTCTCCTCTAGAGGAGCAAGATTTCCACCCGAAGGAAGTGGATGAATATGATTTTGATGCCTCTAAATAGTAGATCCGGTATCTACCATGGCTTTTTGAAGCGTTTTCCACAAACAACACCAAATGATGTGTCCAAAAATTGATCAACTTTTGAATTCCTGCAAAACAACTCCGATGTGGGACGACTCTGCTATCGAGAAGCCACCTCTGAAGGCTAAGTCAATAAGTGAATTGCCACAGAGTTCTAGCTAGATGCAAAACTTAATTGAAAACTATAATGGAGGGAAACGATTCAGATAGCTTTGATTTGTGTGATACTTTAGTTTATACAAGATTCACCTCTTATTCTCGATTATTAGATTCATTCATAGTTCTCTTTTGTGGCTGTTTGATAGTAAGGTTTTTCCCCTTTCATCTGAGTCAATTACAATTTCCATGTAAAGCACGATCACCTATCTCGAAGCGGGATTGCATCTCTTTCTACAACCGTCGGGTTTCTTCATGCTTATGCTATCTCTTCACTTGGTTCTTGAATAGGTTCCGACCGGATTAATTGAACCGAATGTGGTTCATCTGGTTCATTGTTCTTTTTTACTTATCAAGTAGTCATACATCTCAATTGAAAATTTTATAAAAATAAGCAAAACAAATCCAAAAAGTAACTTAATCGGATAACTTTATCAGACGGATAACAATCGATAGAAAAGGTACCCATACTATATCTGCATCCTATTAATAATCGGATAGATTTATATATCCTTGCACAAATGCGGATGCGGATGCGGATGTAAATTTAGAACTGAATTTCAGTTATCTATTTACACCCCTATTGGCTTGTGGACTTGTCTACTGTCATAATTTGTTCCCTCAATAAAATGGTTTGTTAGAAAGAAAGGAGAAGAAGAAAAAAAATGAAGATGAAGAAGAAGGGGGCAGGGAGGGGAAGGCTTACGTCTGGAACGAAAGCGAACCTATCCACATTAAGGTTTAAAGTATTGGTATCGAATATCGTATCGGTCAGGTGATTTAAGAGACATATAATCCTGTATCAAGTATTGTATCGCTCTGGCTAATATATTTTAGTGAATTCAATGGAGATACGTATCGAGATGTATTGTATCAGTTTGGTCAAATATGGATATGTATCTTTGATATCGTGGGATACTTTAAACCTTGATCCATATGTTGGCTGACCTGTACGATGAAACCACAACCAGATAATCTTCCGGTCCCACGACTCTCCAAATCTGGTCCCTAGACCCGTAAACTCTGTCATGTTCCGTACGCCTGTTCCCGGTTTATGCTTTCTGTTCCCTTTCGTTCCCGGCTCAGGGAAAAAAAATACTTCAAATCACGGGTTTCGGTATTCCAGCCGATACCGGGATATTTCGCCCCCATATAGAAATCGCCCCTATTTTTTTGAGATTTCACCAATAATTTTGGTAAATTTGATACCTATCCTAATCGATGCAATATGTGTAGTTGATTATTTCCAAAAATTATTCCATTTAAATTCTCTACCTAGTCCATTTATATGTTACCTTATGGCCTACATCATTGGACATATTGCGTTATCAATCACTCAAGTTCTTTATAAGATTCATTAATAATTTAAATTGTTTCCATAAATTATTTCATGATACATTCTTCCCTAATCACATTTGGTATGTTGCTTGACAATTTAAATTATTTCTTAATAAATATTTCCATTTAAATCTCCGCCTGCCACATTCTTGTTACCTTCTGGCCTAAATCATTCTGTTGGTTTCCGTCTATTCATCTCTTTATAATTATTGTTTCCTATTATTTCATGTATTACTCTTCCCTAACCACATTTGGTGTTGCTTTTGGGACTAGTCACTGTATGTTGGTAGATTGTTCATTAATCTTGAGTTTTGCTATGTTTTCCTATTTATGTTATTCATGTAGTTCTCCTCCCTTACATTTGCACTTACTTTGGTCTTGTCTTGTGATATTGGTGTTGTGATAGATCGCGGGCGCCGTGCAGATGTATAAATCCACACTTTTTCCGATTCGCGGTTCGCGTTGCGTTCTCGGAAGGGTCCAAATTTCTTTCCATGCTTCAAATCACAAAAAGCAAAATTAAAGAGATTGACTAAAATAGACAAATAAAAAAAAAAAAAAAAAAGGATATTCCCCACACGTAAACCACGTGGCACATTAAATAACACGTAGGACAAGCAACTAGTTGGGATTAGGTAGGGGGAATTCTCTCCAGCGACGGTGTGGGTCCCGGTCCGTTGTGGACGAGAGGCGTGTCACTCTAGACCACCAGGGACGAGCGTTATCGTTACGTGCTCACTTGGCGTCTCGCTCTGGCTCTCTCTCTCTCTCTCCCCCTATATATATGCATGACACCATGAGCCGCTTCTGAGTGGTCTCAGGCTCTGTTTTCTCATAATAAGTAAGGTTCCTAGTCTCCACAGAAAAGAGTTCTAATGGAAAACGGAAACCACTTGAAGATAATGGAGAATGGTTTGGGAGGTATGATGAGTTCGAGTTTGAAGTTGCAGAACGGAACGAAGAGTGAGAATGGTACACCCTGGTGTTTCAGAGGGAACAAAGACCTAGATACACCTCCTGAAATCTCCATTAGAGGTGTTCTTGGCCTTCTCAAGGACAATATTAATCCTTCAGACCCTAGACCCACTATTCCTCTCGGCCATGGCGATCCTTCTTGCTTTCCTTGCTTCCGAACTGCCAAGGTAGCAGAGAAAGCTCTCGCCGATGCTCTTCACTCTGCTAATTTCAACTGTTATGCTCCCACTGCTGGTCTTCCTTCTGCTTCCAGGTAGTCATTAATGGTGGATTCCTTACTCTATTACTAGAATATGATTTCAGGCTTACCCCCATTTTTTTTATTTTTTCAAAATTTGTGGGTTAAGAATGGAAGTAACATAGGATTAAGAGATTTCTTAATTTTATATTTATGCTGTAGTAAAGGTTCATATTGTCTCTTTCACGAGTATAGGGCAGTGGCAGAGCATCTTTCAACTGATCTTCCATACAAGTTAACAGCTGAAGATGTTTTCATGACTATCGGTTGTACACAAGCGATTGAAGTGGCATTATGTGCATTGGCTCGCCCTGGAGCTAATATTTTGCTTCCTAGACCGGGTTTCCCTTTCTATGAGGCTCGTGCGGCTTATAGCAATCTCGAAATACGGTTCTTTGATCTTCTTCCCGAAAAGGGTTGGGAGGTTGATCTCAATGCGATTGAAGCTCTTGCAGATGAGAACACAGTTGCAATGGTTATCATTAACCCTGGCAATCCTTGTGGGAATGTTTTCACTTATGAACATTTGAAGGAGGTAATTGATTGCCATTGGTTTGTTTTTCTTTCTTTTTTTCAAAAGAAAATTTTGGTTCTTGATTAGGATAGACGTTTACCCAGTTAATTGGGGGTTTGTTTTCCTTCAGGTTGCTGAAACTGCGAGAAAGCTCGGAATTCTGGTAATTTCGGATGAGGTTTATGATCACCTCACTTTTGGGAGCAAGCCTTTTGTGCCAATGGGAGTGTTTGCTTCCATTGTTCCAGTTCTTACCCTCGGCTCCATATCCAAAAGATGGATAGTGCCTGGTTGGAGACTTGGTTGGTTGGTGACAAACGATCCTAATGGCATTCTTAAAAGAACTAGGGTAATTCTGATCCTTAACTTATCCACTCTTCTCATCCTACATTGGTTTTAGCATTATGTGTTTCTTCCATTGCCCACAATACACTCTGTCACCTGTCTCCTACATTGAGTATGGAGCAGTCATACTTCTAATAGATAAGTATGCAATTCATAAAGGATATACTAAAATATTCACCAAGTAGAAAAATGATTTGACTAAGGGAAAAAGCCAGCTCAGCATTGGATGGCAAGGGGCTAATGATAAAGGCAATTCAAGAGGGTGTTCCTTTACCTACCTCTATAATGTTGGGACAGAGCATTTGGGGGGCTAAAAGAAGGTTAAATTTGTCTTTTGGGATGACTTAACAGCAAAGCCAATGAATGAGGTAAGTTGCAAGGGTTTCTAGGGAACAGGGAGGGTAACACATCTTCTAGTTACAGAGGAGAGGTGTTTGGCAGTGGTCAAGCTAAGAGCGGGGTAATGCCGTTTTCTCTAGCCATAATTATGAAGGCAACGTCTTATTTATCACCTTTTTTTTTTTTTTTGTTGATTGGGATGGGGATATTACATATGCCACTGGCAAGGTTTGAACCCACGACCTCTCTACTGAAAGTCAGGTTCTTAACGATTCTACTAACCCTCCATTGGTTTATTTGTCACTCTTACAAGTAAACGAGACCCAAAATTTTCCCTTTTAACTACAACATGCATAAATTTGATTTGTATATGTAATTTACATGTACAGATAATAAATTACCAACAATATTAGTTTTTTTTCCAACTGCTTTAGAATAAGAGCAGACTAAAATTTTAACAAGTTATTGATTTTTAATGTGACAACCTGTGCTGACTTCTATTTTGTTGTCATTTGCCTCAGATTGTGGACTGTATTAAGGGGTACCTCAATATTTCTGTTGATCCAGTAACCTTTATTCAGGTTTGTATATCAGATGCGTGGTTGTTTCTGCCATACTTTTTATGGATAACTAAGTATGCATGTGTCCTGCTCTGTAGTTCATAGAGTTGCTGGGTTTTGAAAACCATTTGATCCCTGGGCAAACCAACCACAGAAGGTAATGATGCCTCTTGGTATGAAAAAACAAAATCAGAAAATCGAGTGGTTAGATTGGCACATAACCCAAGCAATCAAATGTGATCAATGATAATACACGGATATACTAGATAGACTCATGTTAACTTGTCTGGTTTGCATCCCAAAATAATAGAGGTTGCTCAACAACCAAAGGTATCCTGGGCTTTTCTCCTGGCTTTATTCAATTACCATATATTTTCTGCATTTATTGGCTTCAACTATCTAGATTTAATTTAAATAATATGTCATTTTCCTTTCTTTGCTAGGGATAATTAATTAGTAGCCATAAGCAACGTTAGATTTTGGATCAGTTTGTTTCTTAAAAGATTTAATTGCTGTTTACAAACATAAGTTATCCAAACATCAGATAAAATAGAGGAATCAGGTGAAATGTACTGTGTATCATTAGTTCTCCCAAGTCACGTATTTGAAGCTCATCTCTGAAACCTTTACTGTTGGATGTACCCATTGTTCAAATTTTGTTCTTTCTAGAACCATTTAATTGTCGTGCTCACTTGATGTTTCATGACAAAATGCTTAACTCACAGGCAGCACTTCCACAAATCCTTGAGAACACAAAAGAAGATTTCTTTCAGAAGAACATAAATTTGTTGAAGGACACTTCAGACATTTGTTATCAGAAGCTGAAGGAGATTGATTGCATTAATTGTCCACATAAAGCAGAGGGATCCATGTTTATAATGGTAAGGAACCTGGAAAATTGGGTTTGTTGCACTTGGAATCATATAGGAGCTAAAGGTCTTCTTGCTTATTTCTTGCAAATGCAGGTAAAACTGAATTTTGGGCTTCTGCAAGACATTAAGGATGATATGGACTTCTGCTTCAAGTTGGCCAAAGAAGAATCTGTGATTGTTCTTCCAGGTGAGGGAGAAAATATAAAAAAAAAGCTGAGAATTACTAATATCTTGGATTTTTAACTTGTCATGCACTAGCCAAACCACTTGTTTTCAGGAATTAAAGTGCTTTGTAATGGATTTGGAATGACATTCATTGCAGGTTTTGTGGTGGGATTGAAAAACTGGCTCCGCATCACCTTTGCTATTGATCCATATTCTCTTGAAGATGCACTGGGGAGAATGAGAGCTTTCTGCCAAAGGCATTCAAAGGTGTAGAGGAACTAAATCAGCTGCTCGTTGGATGCCTGTCCTTACTCCTTAGGCCTCCTGAGCATTTCATCAAAGAGGAAATCATCTGAATAAAATAATTATAATGTTAATAAAGTAATAATAATTTTCATTTACAACATGTATATCATGGAATGTAAAATCTCCAATCAGCACTGGATTAAATATAATTAATACTTACAAAGTTATATTTCATTACATTAGAGCTTCTATTCCTATATCTTATCTGATCAGGGCTTTCACAAATGGCAGTATAAACTTGAGATTAAATCTCATCAAATCTTATTGTATATTTCCACCAAGTTTATATCAAATTCAAGGCATGTAAACTCTGTTTATGGAAGTAAAAGGAAACTTTCTTCAAAATAAAATAGTCCAGATCCGGATTCATTTCTTTATCAATTCTTTCAGTATCAACACTTGATATTCTGGAGCTGTTAGCATGAAGCAGTTACAAATATGACAGAAGATGACTCATGAACGAATCATTTTATCCGTTCCAGCATGAATATGGACATAACAACATTGTCTGATTTGCTGGAATACGAAAAAAAATTGACATAGCACCAGCAGCTCCACTAGTCTTCTTATGTAGCTGATGTGACAGAAATTCGAGGCAACAATACCTTTTAACCTATCTCATATTTTGATCAAGTATTGCCATTCTACAAGGAAGCAAACCCATCATGGCGTCGAATCAGAATAGAGGATCCGAATTCGATGTGGGCTTGATTTTTTGACCTTCGAAGGGAAAAGATAACAACACTATCTGAAGTCCAGTCATCATCCATTTTTAGGGAATATCATGGCATCAACGCAAAGCATTCCAAATCCTAACCAAACGTGGGAAACTGGAGAAGAGACAAGAAAGAGTGAGTCACAGCCCTGTTTTGGAACTTTCAATTCTAGTAGTTTATAGAGGTTCCTTGTTTTTCCCTACTCTTTTTTGGTTTCTTTCTGCTGTCATGTTGTATGCCTTTTCCGAGCAATATCAGTGACAGTACCAGATGGGATTTGAATTTCCAGTCTTAAAATGAATCCAATCATATATTTTGTTACTAATTCAGCTTAACATCGAATCTTTCCAATTCAAGATCATCATATGGTCTCTCTGAGCCTGAGTTAGAACCTTGGACGGATAGTGGGCAGAAGGAGAAAATCAAAAGTTTGAGCCCTTCTTATTTTGTCTCGTCACTCTCATCTTCATTTCGCCATGGAGAACACCTCTTCTGGTATTTCTTCTTTAATTTCCCATTTGCTTCCTCTTTTGAAGGATGATGATCCTTTCATTTCAATTCTGATGGTTCTTCTTTCCATTTTTGGATCTGAATAGCTGCACTAGAGGTTGACAATGGTAGTGATCTTGTCGTTCCTGTCTATTCATCAGCGGTGGAGGTGAATATTCCTCGTATTGTTTGTGCTTCGTGTTATTATGCGTTACTGATAATTTAATTATCATTCCACAATTTCACCTTTAGTTTTGTTAGGATCGCATATTGGTTAAGAATGTGATTTTCATGTCATCATCGACCTATCAGTCCCTGATGCGTCCAAAATCTGCTCAGCCCTTGGATCTCCACGTGATGTCCTGCAAAACGAAAGCGTCAGATGTGGCCCGACCGCTGGGGTCGGGAGTCCACCTCCGAAGGCTAAGTCAGTTGATGAACTTAATCACAAACGGCTCTGCTAGAAGCACAAAGCTAATGAATGAAGAAACGGGAAAGGTGATCTAGATAGCGGCCGATAGTTTAGGTCTATCAGTATGTATCTGAACCTGAGTCTCAGATAGTATTCTTTTTGATCGATTGATCCCTCCCTCACCTTGTATGGTAGTGAGGTTTATATAGAGTGTACCTTCGAATCTCCTTCGTTGGATGCACTCGAGCCTTCTTCGGGTAGTCGTTGGATCTTATCAATAAGATCCGTTGAGCGATAGACTTCTACTAGTTTGGGCTAGTAGAGGACTCCGAGATAACCGTTAGGTTATCGATAGTTATCCCTTTGATGATGATTATCCGCGCCGTCGGTTTGAGTCTTGTCATTGGGTGATTACCTAATCCATAAGTAAGATTAGGGCACGCTTGCGGGAATAATCTTTCTTCTTCTGAAGCCATCTTCGGATCCGGTTCGCTTGGGAGCGTTCGGTTTTCTCCGTCTCGACCGGGTCGAGGGTCGGACCGGTATGAACCCGGTCCGATCATAAACTCTCCATATCATGAGCCCCCCGGCCGCGTTCGGTCGATCCCGGGCTTGGTTTTTAGCTGGTTCGTCGTCGGTGATGATCTCTGCGTGCTTCATTAAATGTCATATCACATTTAATGCGGTGGTCACTTTTCCTCGGCGTTGTGAG
Source organism: Hakea prostrata (assembly GCF_041222555.1). Lineage (NCBI taxonomy): Eukaryota > Viridiplantae > Streptophyta > Magnoliopsida > Proteales > Proteaceae > Hakea > Hakea prostrata. The sequence continues at coordinate 18,093,065 of NC_142608.1, forward strand.
TGTAGGCCACATGTCTTCGTTGCGGTTGATCTGTCGTGGTCACGTCATCCGCGCGGTTTCCCGCCTTTTCGGATTCGTGAGTTCAAACTTTCAAACGTCTTTGAATCTTGATCGTTGATTTTGAATCAATCTCGATCGTTCGATTCCCGAACACTCGTGGGGAGTTTTGCGTTCGTTGTCTTCGTAGGTTTCATTCTTCCCGTCTGGATTTGAACCTTTGTCGTCGCTTGCGCCTTCCTGCTCTCAAGCTTCCGTCCCACTGAATCGGTAGTTTCTTGGTCTTTTCTTTTTGTAGTTTCTTGTGGTAATGGCGGACGATAGGGCTTCTTTAGTACCCCATGTTGGTGATAGCGTGATGCTTTTGCTTCTCCTACTCCCGACGTCGGATAGTGATAACAAAACCCTAACCGTCCTCTCGGAGTTGTGAGTTTCTCAAAAGGTTTTGAAAGAAAACCGAAACTTCCCCTGTCCTTGTCAGTCTGGATCTTCCAAGATTGTCGAGTCTTCTAGGCAGCCTCAAACCTCCGGGTCCAATGGTGGGCCTGGCTCGGTTCCTTCCATTTATAATGGAGAAACCCTTCTTTCAGTTTGTCCAAGATTTTGACCTTCCTTCCTCATATCGGTTAGGGCTCCCCACCCGATGAGAGGGTTGATTCATCCCTTTCGGGTGAATTTTCTCTGTACATAGATGCACCGGAGCGGGGTTCGCTTTCCCTTTTTTAATCCTTTATTCTCCGCAGTTTTGAATCACTAGAACATTCGTCCCGGAATGCTCCTCCCCAATAGCTGGCGTCTCATCGTTGGTTCTTGGGTTTGTGTTTTGAGCTTGGCATCATTACGCCATCTCTTTCTCTTTTTGTACATTTTCATGTTCTTTCTATTTCCCATCCTCCCGGATGGGTCTTTCTTTCCAAACGCAATAAGGCTGAACTTGATTGGAGGGGCGCATCCTTGTCAAAGGAACTTGCCCTTCTAATCACAAAAGATGGCGGGAACATACTTTTTCTGTCGGCGCCTCCACCGATCTTAACTTCCGCCGCCTGGGGAGGTTTACTTCTTGTCCGAGTACCGGGGCCTTCCCTTATCCAAAGAAGAGAGGCGGCCATCGGGAAGATCAATCCATTCCGTGGTATCAAGAGATACATGGATATGAAATGGAGTATAACTCCATCCTTCATCTGGGGCTTGGCTCATTGTGAGCTTCTAACCATCATCCTTTGATTTGGTCAAGTGATATGTCTTGAATTCGATTCTTGTCCTTCTTCTTTGCGGTGCCTCCCGACGACCCGCCTGGGTGAGCCGCTAGGGCCGTTGTGACAGCCGAGCAACGATCGCCCGGGGTCTTGCTGGATCGGGCTTCTCTTCCCTCTCCCGACCCCTCTTCGGGGTTCGGGAATTCGGCCGTGGTGATGCTTCGGGGGGACCAATGGAGGAGAGGGCTAATGTCTCCTCCTCCGTCCGAACCAAGAGGAGGCATGACACAATTGATGCTTCCTCCAACAAAAATCCAAAGCTTCGACGGATGGTGAGGAAGTCTTCATCCCCGTGAACCCCGAAGATGCCGGCGGGTCACTCGGGATCTGGGCCGCGGTGGAGCTCCCTCGGCTTGCTTCTTCGATCGCCGGAGTTTGAAGCCCTGGATGACACCTCCCTTGTTAGTCGGTCTACAAGGTACCGGTCTTCTTGATTACTTATGTTTTCATAATTTCTTATGACTTCTTCGATATTTTCCGTCTTCCCAGAATCCGTGTTGAGCTTTTATCAACACATGGAAGCTTGAGCCGTGTTGGTCGAACCAGCTCCTTGCTGCAAACTTGTGAAGAGTTGGCCAAGGCCAATTCGAAATAGACCAGCCGACCGGCTCCGTGGAGTGGGCATGAGGAAGAAGTGATCTCCTCAAGGAAACTCTTGAGCTTCGAGAATTCGTGTCTCTGCTGCCGGCGAGGCCGAAGCAAAGGCGGCTGCCACGTTGTTTGGTGACGCCTTGAAATAAAAGTAGGGATCTCAAGAACATCTGGTTGGCAATCCCTAGCAGCCCGAGCATATAGCCGACCTTCGGAAGGAGTGCATTCGGAAATATCGAACGCGTACCTTTCTCCGATTGCTAGGTTTCTACAACATTCGGGCTTACCGCATGGGCGAACGACGTTTGGGAGCGGATCCTTGGCGATCCCGCTTCAATTCGCTCCTTTTCGTGAGGTTGCCACCCGAGGTCTTCGGGGTTGGTATGGATCTCCCGGGGGCTGGGGAGTAGATGATCCTTTTCAGTGACCCTCAATATGAGGCATATCTAGATGAGGCGGCACTTCCGGAGGAGAAATCACAGCCGAGTCTCAAGTTGTTGTTGTAGAGGATTCAGCCGATGCCACTCTTGAGAGGCTCTTCTCATGGTCCGAGAAAAGTCATCCCGACCGGGGTCCCTCGGGCAACAATGAAGAGGCTTAGGGAGTTGTTTCTTTTGTAAAGATGTACCCTCAATTTAATGAATAGGCATTTCTTTATTCATGTTGGCCTCAAAATTTCCCCTTCTCCTGCCAGTATTGCCTTGAATATCAAAGTATTAATGATAAAACTTATCACTTATCTTTTCATTCCTCGCCGAATAATGATCTTATGGAAATATTGTGAAGATCGTTAATCTTCCCCACTACTTCATTTATTGCAAAGTCCGCCGTTTCCTTCCGCGGTTCAACGTTTTCTGCTTTTGTGTACCATTCTTTGTTTCCAATGAATCGGAAATACATCCATTATTTTAATGGCGGTCGACGATTGGAGGTTTCTCTGCATCGGTGCTCGCTTCCACATGTTTCCATGTGGCATCCCTTCGACCGTTGATCTTGCTTTTTGCGGATTTGAAGAGTCGTTTCGATCTGGGTCGTCGGTTGTCCTTAGCCTTCAACCGTCGTCTTATCCGAGGCTTTTAAAGCCTTCGTGGGTACTCTCCATCTATCCCGACTTCGCACGATAGATTTGCTAAAGTGCCAAAGCAACCTTTCGTCCTTCGGCCCTTCCGTATTCCTCGTACTCCAACGACAACTCTATCCATTTCTGAACAAGTGAGTTTTTTGATTTCTCATCTCTTTCCCCTCTTCCCCCGAAGTAAACTGCACGTAGTTATACTTGGGGTTTAGTTTGTTGGTCTGCTCGAATCTTTAGAAAACTAGGGTTTCCCCATTGTTGTCTCGTTTATTTATTTATCGATACGGCTGGTTTTTTTTTTTTTTGCATAGTGGCTCCCAAGATCAACCCGAACTTTATCGAGCAAAATCTCGTAAGAATAGCGTTCCGTCGGTGGTGTTTGGGGCGGTTGCGGTGGTTTCAGCTAGTGAATCCTCCAAGCGTAAGGCGATCGGCTGGCGGTGAATCTTCAAGTCGATTTCTACAGCTTCGTTGATGCCGTCCTCGCGCCTCCTTTGCCCGGTGACCGCTCGTCTTTCCCGGAAGATCTTGATCACTCCGTTGCCGATGTTGCCGCCGGCAATCCCGCTGGTGAGCTTGTTGGTGAGCTTGTTGGTGCACCCCAAGAAGACTCTTCGGGCATCCGAGGCAACTATGTTGGCGTCCCGATGAAGGTGTGGTCCCAGCAGGTGCTCCTCCTATTTCTAACTCCAGTGCTTGTTTGGCATCCTCCTCCTCTCCTTCCGAGTTGGAGGATTTTGCTACGGAAGCGCCGTCGGGTGACAAGTGATGAAGCTCATCCTTTGCTTGGTGTAGTTCATCCTTCTCATCCTTCGCTCGAATTAGTGTCAAACGAGTTTGACGAGCGTTGGAATGGTGTCTGCTGCTCGAATGACTTCCGAGAGCGCGTTCTTTCCAAACTTCCGGATGAAGTCTTTACGAAGTCACTGGTGATGTAAGTCTTTCTTCATTATCCTCTGATTTTGAAAAATTACTTTTCTGCTCCTCGCTAACTCGAAAGTTGTTTGCGGGAGTCTTGTTGGTAACTTCCACAACCAAGTGGAAGCAAGCATTACTAGACTCGAGGGTTGAGCAATGAAGTTTCTAGGCTTCGAAATCTCTAGCTAAAGATGTTGAGATTGCTTGCCTTCGAATCTAGCTTGGGAGGTGGCGGGACAAAAGAATTCGATGATTGGTCGTCTTCGGTCGGTTTGGATGATGCCGGGAGAAGATCCCTCGGAGCGGACGGTTGAAAGTCGAGCTAAAGGATCTGAAACATTACCCGAAAGGCAAGTCTCTTCCTTTGCCCGAATCCCTTCCCTGATGTTCGCGAGCTCGTCTTCAGTATTTACACGAGCCTTTTGTTGATATGCTGAATGCTTATAACTTGCGCGTCCGGGATGGTGAGAGCGGTATGGGAATCAATATTAAGGAAAGATCCTCATTTTGATACGACTCCCTACAATCTTTGTTTGCCATCCCGAGTATTTACCGACCGGTATTCCTCCTCCCGCTGGACCAAAGATAAGATTGATCCTCCACCTTCCGATCCGATATTATGCGTATCCGGAAGATTCTCCTGTTTATTCTCCGCTGGAAGAAGTCAATTATGACGAGCTTGTGCCATGCAGTTTGGTCGGGACCATTCTTCTCCTGGACAAGCCGGACAAAGAGTATGAAATTCGAGGATTTTCGAATATCGAAATATTTTTGTAATCCTCATTTCTTCTCTTCTTTTCCTTGACTCCTCACCAATGGTTGACTCATATGTTTGTTCTACAAAGTCGCGTCGATCTTGTATAACTTGTTACTCCTGTAATGACTTTCTTCTTTAATCAAAGTTGTATTCAGCTCTTGTAATTATTTTGATCTGGCCTCTTTGGATCTTCAGAAATAAGAAATTACTTTATCTTTGAACTTTGCTAGCCACTTGAATCGCCTTGCATTGGTCTTAGTTGTCCAACAATGCCTTTACTTAAGGATTTCCGGAGAAATACAATAAGTCCGAAGGAACTCACTCGGTTTTACCGTGCCTTATACTTATAGTTTCCGGAGAATACAATAAGTCCAGAACTCACTCTTTTAAACCGTGCCTTATACTTAGGATAATTCAAATTCATAGTCTCGGAACTCACTCGGGTATCAAACCCCCTTCAGGAACTCACTCGTTTTCATCCGTGCCCGACTTGAAGTTTGAAATTTTACATAAGCTTGAGTGTTGAGGACCCCACGAATTTCCATCCGTGCCTTATAGTTGGATCTTGTTCTTGAATGTGTGTATGATCCCCCAATCAAAGATAGTTTGTTGAAAACCAAAATTGCATTGATTGGTTAAATGATTACATCACGACATCAAATCATCCTCAAAGTAAAACTTTTGGTGCCTGCATTCCCGCGTCCACTCTTTCCGGGATCATGTTCTTCCCTCTGCTCCTCCCCGGTTTCCACCATATTCCTTCCCAGGTCCACTTTCTTTGGTGCGCGGTCGCTGGTGTTTCTCCACCAAATCTCCGGCTTCCCTTCTTCACTCGGTTTATAATGGCGCTATCCTTCTTTGTATGTTGGTTCGTCTTTCCTTTGCCCACTTCGTCCACAAATCACTATCGCTCCTTGTTCTTTGCTTTTTCCTCACTCCGTCCCTCTCCCTGCCATTATCTCCCTGCTGCTTTCCATTGCCCCTTGGGTTTCTCCGTGTGTTCCCTGTTCTTGCCCCGCTTTGTGTTCTTCCCCAGCTTTGTCCTTCTCTTCTCTTTTTCCTTCCTGCTTCTTGTCCTCTCTTCCTTGCTTTGGGTATGCCCGGGCTCGTGCTCGTCATATATGTTCCCGTTGCTCAATTGTGGCTCACCTCCATTCGTGACAATTATCTTTGGAATCCGCGATATATGTTGTTCAAGCCAAATTTCTCCACTTTTTCTCGTATTGTCCCGCCGCTTCTACCCATTTTGTAGTTCTTGCTACTATCGTTTCCCTCCCTTTGCCTTGGTATTTGCCTGTTCTTCCCACTTGCGTGTTTGTTAGTCTTTTCCCCCTTCCGTGCTATTTGCTTCTCTCCCTGTCCTCCCTCTTGGATCTTGGCCATATACCCAGTCTTAGTTGTGTGGCCCTCTCCCCCATGTGAGCCCACAATTCCTTCATGAACCTCCGTTTTTTGCTCCTTCCCTTCTCTCTGTCCTTCTTTTGTTAGTCTCCCATTCGTGCAATCTGTTGTCTCTTGTCCCTTCCTCTCGTCCTCTACTTGTCATCTCTTGTTTCTTTTGGATCCATCCCGTTCCTTCATTGTTTCTTTCTCTGTAACTTGGAGTTACCTCTTCATGTGCCGGTCTTTCTTTTCCTTCTTGCTTGTGCTCTCCCCTTTTCTTCTCTCGTATCTTCTTCGTTTTCTTGCTCACTATCTCCCGATATTTTTGCGCGTGTTCCTTATGCCTCTCCCGACTTGGTTCTTCGTCCTTTGTCTCCTGCTTGCCTTTGCCCGTCCCGCTTCCCTCTTTCCCTTCTTTTCTTCTCTCTCTCGCTTCTTCCTCCTTTTTGATTCCCCTCCATCTTTTTCTCCCTCCCTTCCTCCAGTGGTTGGTTTGGGATCTTCTTTTCTCTTTCTCTCTCCTGCCCTTTTTGCTTTCCTTACTCCTTGCTCCCCCTCCTCCTTCCTCTTTTTCTTTCTGGTTTTCCCTTGGTGAGCCTTCCTTAGCTTCCATCTGCCCTTCTCTCTTCTCATCTCCCTCTCCCTCTTCTGTTCCCCTTTCTTTCTTCTCCCCCCCCCCCGGGGGGGGGGCGCGAGAGTTGCCAGTTATACTTCCCCCTTTCCCCCTGGGGGTGGGGGCGGGGGGGGGGGGGGGGCCGCCCCCCCCGCCCGGGGAGGGGGGGGGGGCGGGCGCCCGGGGGGGGGGGGGCCCCCCCCCCCCCGCCGCCCCCCCCGGGGGTCTCCCATGCCGAGTAATATCCTCGATTATTCTTCCCTTAGCCAATTGCCCTAACTTCTCATTGATGTTGGCCAATTCCCGACCAATCTGGTCGGGTGATCTTCACAATACGATCACGACCTCGATTAACACGATCATCACGTGCTACTTGATCATCACGAACAGCCCGTCCTTCACGACGTTCTCTCGTCACGAACGCTCGATCATCACGACGGTTCTTCGACGGTGGGTGAATGAGTTCTTACCCCAGTATCCAACCTTGTATTTGAATCGGTTGTACTCTCTTGCGGTCTGTCGAACCGATCGCCTCGCCTTGGTTGATCATCAATCCTCCGAAGTCCTCGGTCTCCTTCACGGAAATTCGATCAACATTCCGGTCTTCAGCCATTCTTTGGTCACGTGGCAATGCACGTCTCCCCGAATCGTGTTGATCGGGTTCTTGTGGTAAAACCACTCGTCCGGTGAGCACGCGGAGTGCTTGGCTCACCTCCAAGAGTTGAATCTTTACCTGATCCAATTGATCTTGGATTGTATCGGGAGGAGGATTACGTCCTCCCCGGCCATCATCCACTTCGATAGGATTTTGGCTTTCCTGGGAATATCTGGATTATTCACCCCGGGTATCCGAACACCGGAATTGCGTTGTGCGCGGCTGCGATCTAGTCACCATGGCTTTTTCAAGTCTTTCCCACGACGGCGCCAAATGATGCGTCCAAAATCTGCTCAGCCCTTGGATCTCCACGTGATGTCCTGCAAACGAAAGCGTCGGATGTGGCCCGACCGCTGGGGTCGGGAGTCCACCTCCGAAGGCTAAGTCGGTTGATGAACTTAATCACAAGCGGCTCTGCTAGAAGCACGAGCTAATGAATGAAGAAGCGGAAAGGTGATCTAGATAGCGAACGCCGATAGTTTAGGTCTATCGGTATGTATCCGAACTCGAGTCTCAAATAGTATTCTTTTTGATCGATTGATCCCTCCCTCACCTTGTATGGTAGTGAGGTTTATATAGAGTGTACCTTCGAATCTCCTTCGTTGGATGCACTCGAGCCTTCTTCGGGTAGTCGTTGGATCTTATCAATAAGATCCGTTGAGCGATAGACTTCTACTAGTTTGGGCTAGTAGAGGACTCTGAGATAACCGTTAGGTTATGCGATAGTTATCCCTTTGATGATGATTATCCGCAGCCGTCAGTTTGAGTCTGCTGTCATTAGGGTGATTACCCTAATCCATAAGTAAGATTAGGGCATGCTTGCAGCAGAATAATCTTTCTTCTTCAGCAAAGCCATCTTCCGGATCCGGTTCGCTCGGGAGCGATTCGGTTTTCTCCGTTTCGGCCGGGGTCGAGGGTCGGACCAGGTATGAACCCGGTCCGATCATAAACTCTCCATATCATGAGCCCCCGGACCAAGCGCTCGGTCGATCCCGAGGGCTTGGTTTTAACTCGGTTGTCGTCGGTGATGATCTCTGCATGCTTCATTAAATGTCATATCACATTTAATGCGGTGGTCACTTTTCCTCGGCGTTGTGAGTGTAAGGCCACATGTCTTCGTTGCAGTTGATCTGTCGTGGCTCACGTCATCCAAGCGACGGTTTCCGAACGCCTATTTCGGATTCGTGAGTTCAAACTTTCAAAACGTCTTTGAATCTTGATCGTTGATTTTGAATCAATCTCGATCGTTCAGATTCCCGAACACTCGTGCGGGAGTTTTAAAAGCTGTTCGTTGTCTTCGTAGGTTTCATTCTTCCTGTCTGGAATTTGAACCTTTGTCGTCTGCTTCGCGCCTTCCCGCTCTCAAGCTTCCGTCCCCACCGAATCGGTAAGTTTCGGTCTTTTCTTTTTGTAGTTTACTCGGAACGAGTAATGGCGGACGATAGGGCTTCTTTAGTACCCCATGTTGGTGATAGCAGTGATGCTTTTGCTTCTCCTACTCCCGAACAGTCGGATAGTGATAACAAAACCCTAACCGTCCTCTGGCAGGAGTTCGCTGAAGTTTCTCAAAAAGGTTTGTTCACTTGTTCTTGCCCTTTCTTATTTTCTAGTCCTGAATTCTATCTTCAGTTACTTATGAAGCTGCAAGAGAAGTGGAGCTCATGCAAAGAGAAACCTTACCCAGCAATGTATTCTAGCGTGTTTGATGGTATTATTCTTGACCCAGTGATGATGGTTATTCCAATTGATGATCATATGTCACCGAGCACATGGTGTCTTTGATACAACGATGATTCTTGATACAAGGAGAGTTATAAAATTTTGGGGGCAAATTAGGGCAAACCCCCACAACCAGAACCAGGCGGTCGCTTGGTTCAATCAACCGCCTCAAGCAACCGCTCCCTAGTATATTGCTATACAAGGGTGCTTTGCTCAAGGGGTTGAAACCCAAACACAACCTGTGAAACCCAGCCCTAACCTTAACCCGGATACTCTATTGTTTGTAGGTTTGAAGGCCCGAAGTAGAAGTGAAAGTCAACTATGGGCCATATCAGTAGAAGACACGGTGTTCGACTCCAAACCCATAGAGATTGATGATGACGCCCCATACTTGAAGACCTCGATGTATTTAGAAAATAGACTACACCTTGATGAAGAGAAGATTGGTTGATGACCTTAGAGCTTGGTTGGACATGATTTGAAGGCATTCCTCCATGCTAGGTGAGTTATAGTTCATGTTGTGAGAAGCTCATTTGATTCCGATAAGAGATAGGCCTTCATTTCCTTGTTTCAGGCTTTGCTGACAGCATGGGTTGACTGGGCCAATTGACCCAGCCAATCGACCCAATGAGACAGAATCTGTGCAAGATCTTCTGTTTAGGTTTATGTAGCTATATTTATATAGGACTTCATATTTTTTAGTTTCCCTTGCCTCCAAAACACCTAGAGAACGAAGGGAACTCCTCCCCAAGCCTCCATTAGTGTGGAAGAAGATCAACTCTTGCAACTTTCAAGTTTCCTCTCTTGTTCTTCATTCAAAGGTTAGTAATCACTCTTGTATGATATTGATCTACTCTTACTTTGATCCATTCTCTGTATTGAGATTATAAAGAAGATGCTGCATCCTTGCAAATATCTCTTCTACAATCTCCATTCATTCTTTCATGCTATGATCTTCATATTCAATCTAACCATGATTCTTATGATTTTCTTCATGAAACTATGATCATACTTTTATTATGATTTCTCTAGCATTATAGGTGCATCTTCATGATTATTCATACCTTGGTTGACTGTGTTAATCAACTAGAATGGGATCTCATCATCTCTAGTTCTTCTCTTCAATTCATAGCTTGTTTTCATAGAAAACTATGTTTTCTACCAAATTAGAAAGTATGATTCTAAATTAGTAAGTATTGGTTTTTATCATTGTTTGATGTCTAACCTATGCTAGTTAGTCTTAGATTTCTGTGTTAGACATTCTCTTCAAGTTTCGTAGCGTTTCGAATATTGTAGAATAGGTTTCGGATAAAAAATCCGTTTTTGGATGCATACTGTTCATTGGGTCGATTGCTTGGGTCGATTGGACCAATCGACCCAGCCAGTCTTCCCAGCATGACAGTAAGGGATTTCTTCGTCCATTTTGATTCGTTTGATGCTTATTCTTTCAGGATAGCTTCCTAATGATTGTATGATGCTTATCTAGGGTTTGTTTGCTAACTTTGGACGGAACCATTCTCTTGTCCGTCCAGAATATCTTCGAATCTATTTAAGGTAAAGACAGTTGTTACCATATTAACATAGATTGCGTGAATCCTAGTTTATAAATTGGGAAACACCTAGATTTGCTACTGGTATTGTAGTTTCTAATTATGATATGAATGTTGTAAGTATAGTAGGATCTTACTTTTATATTTCCTTTATGTACTTGATCATGTATGGACACTTACTCATGTATGTTGCTTATTCAATTGATCTTGTCTTTATGTATTCTATCATATGATGTGATATCAGTTGTGCATGTTATGACTGAATTGGGATTGTGATTGATTAGGTGTGATTTGGGATTAGGGAATGTCCTTTTGACATTTTTGTCCTTGGATATCAGTGGGAATAGTATGAGATATTTCTGATGGTGCCCTTTGACGTTTTCCCGGATTATTGGTTGTCATACCTAGGGTTGTCTAGCAGTGTTTGGCTAGGATGTCCTTGTTATATCAAACTCGATTCGGAAAGGTATTGAGACAGAATGACCTGTGGTAGCAATGGGGATTTGTGGGCGCTCAAGACCGGTAACCAACCCGTGAGAGGACATGAATCACATTGTGGAGGCCATTCATTAGTAGGGTCGCGTTTAGTAGACTTGAGCTCATGGGTACTAAAGACCGGTAGCCAATCCATGAGGGGACATGAGAGTTTCCCGTCTACTATTTGTGGATGACCAATAGGGTTGATGAGTTCATAGTCTGGGACTATGCTGATTCTAGTGTGAAGGATACCAGAAAGGATCGCCCGGGGCGAGGAATGGATGTATCTAGATCTGAGTTGATATAACCAAGTAGATGACTTGCATTTGGCTAGGCTTTACCCTAACATGCGCCAATACTTAGACCAAATGGTGATGTGAGAGAGAGGTGACCTAAACCCCAGCCATGGAATGTCCAAGAGGGATGCAAGACCCAACTACCACCGGCAGAGCCCAAGATGCCTAGATGGCTGAGGGAGAGTGAATGACCTTCCCAAAGAAGTATGGTGCTATGACTTAAAGCATGTCTGCCTATAGAGACCAGCATACATAAAGTTAGATTCATACATGCATTGTCTGTCTCATATCATATTGCATCATCTGCTATCATGTTATTTATGTTATTATGGAATAACTTGCCTTGCTGAGTTCTCTTGAACTCACTCCTTTCGTGCAAATATCTTTTGTTAGATTATCCTATAGGTATAGATGACTATGATGGCCAATACGAGAAAGCGCAAGCTAAAGAAGCGTACTTCACGCAAGGTGTTGGCAGTTATGAAGATCTCGCTGATGATCCCTTGTGTGATCATGCTACGTACCATGATTAGCCTTACCGTGAAGTGGGAGCATCCGAGCTTAATTTCTGAAGTTTATGTTTATGAAGATGTTCTTTATAAAGTAGAATAAACTCTAGCTTAGTTTGATTACTTCTTTCTTTCTTTTCTTTTGGAACCGGTTGTAATCTTCTTTTGACTTTCGAACTACATTCCGTTGTATCCATGGAGTGAGATTCCGTCTCACTTTGATTATATATATATTGGTATTATTTCCGCACTCTAATGTTATTTCGTTACTTTGCTTTGATCTCCTAATTAATATTGATAACATTGATCTAGTCTTGTTCTTGATTATATTATTGTGAATGTGGCAGGTTGATTTCCTCGATATTGATCTCCGGGGCTATGGATCACACACTCGAGTATGCTAGGTAGGGTACCGGCTGGGTGGATGTGACACAACCTGACCCTAATCAACACATAGGGGAGGTCTTACCTTCATTCCGGACATCTCCATACACCACATGCCTTCCAGAGGTCCAACTTCCAAGTAAGGCAGGTTCTTCATCAAGAAAACTAGATCCATGGGTTTAGGGTATGGATCATGGGCTTCTATTTGGACACTCCACAAATTAACCCAACTAGACCTTCGGGTTCTCGGACCTGCAATACGGATCCTAGGTTAGAAATACGGGGTTTGTTACACTCTCAGTCTCAAATGTGAATCATTGTAGGCTAGCCTAAGATCTATAGCTTTATTAAGATGTCTGAGTATTCTATTTATTGTTCATCAATGACCTAGTCCTGGAATGCTCTGTAATGAATAAATATCCCAATTGCATAGCATATTCGTGTATGTGTGCGTATCATCATGTACATCATACTGCATATTGCATTGGGTACCTTGGACATTTAATTTCTTTCTCTCTTCATTAATCTCAAAGCATTGGTCTAGGCTTTAAAACACATGCCTTGTCCATTGGAGTGCCTGTGGGTTTCATGTTACTTATATGGAATCACTTAAAGGATTTTCCATATTAAGTTTGGTAAGACCTACTATACCAAGGAATTTCCTAATGCATTCCCTCACCAACTTCAGGCACAATAAAAAGCTGGTCTCACCCATGTCCTTCATCTCAAGAAAATATCAGACAACCACTTCTTAGTGGCGACAAAAAATCTCCAATATATAAGATATCGTCAACATAATTGGATAAAGAAATCTTCCTTTACTTAATAGAGGTGATAGAATGATTAAACTTTATGCATCACCACCTAGAAGATTGCTTAAGGTTAAAGAATAAATGAATGAGACATGCTTTCCGCTCTTATTTCTTGACCACAAAACTCATTAGTCAAGCCATAAAGGACTCATCGTCTAGTTCTCCACTGAGGAAAAAATTATGAATCTCTAACTGGTAGATAATTCAATTTTGTGACAAGTATGAGAAAAAATGAGATTATTTTCACCATAAGGGAGAATGTCTCTCATCTTTGTAACCTACACGGCAATCTATCCCCTCTCTTTAGGCATATTCCTATGCCACTAGGCATGCACTAGAAGACAGACCTCATCTTCTATAGAAGCTTATCTCAATTCCTTAGCTTAAAGGGAGCACTTCACAAAATGAAGCAATCTCTTTCTCATCTCATAAAGCACGGTTAATAGCATTTTTTTCAACCTCAAAAGGATGAAAGTGAGCGTGTTCTCATGTGCTTCTACACGTAAAGGGATCTTGAGTATTTGGTTGTATGCTCACACTTGGTAGCACACTCCCATTGGATTGATGATCAATATCATCTTCTCTAGCAATTACAAGATGGGTTTTAATTCCCCACCCTCACCTAGAGCAGATGAGATACTTTCTCAATCTCTTTCTCATAAGTTCAAGATCTATGTAAGCGTCTTTTATGCTTGGAAGTCAGTATCTAGAAAATGAACATTGCAAGACTTTGCCTATGATGGCACATTGTTATGGATGCCGACTGCAGTCATATAAAAAGTCCTCCTAGGAAGATATTGAGAGGTTGATTTGCGCCATTACCATCCTAAACATATCTAGAAGTGAAAACTTTCTCTATTCCCTACTACATTATTATTATTTGTTATAGGGAAGAAAGAATTTTCAAATTTCCTTCTCATTAATTATCTGCAATATCCATAAGGATAAGCTCAAGGGTCTGAGATAGATTTCTTAAAAGGTTTTAACAAGCCTTACAAGCTAAACAAGGCCCGCATATCAATTGATTGGCCTTATCAAGTGGGTCAAAAAGTTCTTCTCTAGCTAGCTTGACAATCTTGTCACAATTCGTGTGTTTTAGTATAGTAGTTCAAAGAATATACAAGATCACAATAAACATGAATCACAAAAGATGAAATAGAAACAGTTAGATTAAAAAAAAAAAAAAATCTGACTTGATGAAACCATTCTAAAGTCACAATGTTCAAATAAATATGTCATTTGAACGCATCTTCAAAACAACTATCAAATATCTAATATTTCAACAAAGAAAAAAGTTTGCTAAAACTGAAACTAGATTGCATCGAATTTTTGATACTTTTAGCAAGTCATGGAGAAGTAATGTACACTAAATGTGCAAATCAAGCTTGGGGTACCACCCCACTGTACTACTTTATTCAGGTTAATTCCCATGTTGGTAGTTTGGGAGCCATCCAGAAAAGTTTTGTAATCTATAAGTCTCCCTCGATCTCTAATAGTATGTCTTGTTGCTCCTATACAAAATCCATTTAGGCTGAGTATGAGCAACAAAAACATGTACACACATAGTAGTATACAGAGAGAGAGAGATCAGAATGGTACCTTCTTCGGCTCAATGCAATCACAAGTGAAGTGTCCCATCTTTTGGCAGTTATAGCATTTGATTTTGCAAGGATCTCTATTTTTACCACACTTGCCTCTTTGTTGCTTGGTAGATTTGTCTCTACTTAGTACTAGGTTCAAAGCCTTAACCTGATTTCCTGCTCTGCCTTGCCTCTTGCACTTAGACTGAGATGTCTTGCACTGTCCCTTTTTGGTGACAATGACTTGTTTTAGGATCGCCTCTTGGTGCTCCACCTCTAGTTCCACATAAGCGATGACATCATTGAAAGTTTTGATGTCATCGTTATGTGTGAGAACCATTTTTATTTGGGCGTAAGAATCAGGTAGTGTTTTAATGATTGCTTGTACCTATTGCTCATCTATAAGGGTGTTCCCAGCATCATCCAATTTCTTAATCATATTTTTCCTAACACTTTGGTGCTCAAGCATGGTATGCTCAGGTCCTTACGATACATATCTAACTTCAAAATCATGGCCTTTAACCTAGTAGTTGACGTACCTCCATAGTCTAGTTTTGCTTGGTCCCACATAGACTTGGTACTAGAGTATTTCTTATATACACTAATCAAGTCTTCATGCATATACTAAGCATGAAATAACATATCCATCGATCCTTTTTAAACTAAGTTTCATAGGCATCCTTCTCTTGATAGTGTAGGGTAGTATTACCCTCGTCATGTTTCTATATTTCAAAGGTCAGGAAGTCTAGGTAACCTTGTTCATTGAGCACATATAGAATCATACGATGCCAGATGTCATAGTTGGTCTCATCCAACTTACAACATCTTTCAATGTCGGCTTCTTCATATAGATTAGCCATCACTACATTTAACAATGTGCAATAGGACATTTAGTATACATTTTTAGATCTTGTTCAAAAAACCTTAATTAAAATTAATAGTTTTCACACCCACACAATGAAACCAACAATTCGCTAAGCTTATAATCAAATCTCACACTAGTGAATTGAAAACATATAATTTCAACTAGTTTCAAACAAAAAGAGGAATATAAGATTTTACCACCACATGATTGCGTCATACATATAGATGCGCATAGATCCTATTAGAGGAACCCAAATTTTGGTACTTCTAATGACACCAAGTCTGTACAAGATTATGATGCACAGTGTGGTGGCAACCCTTTACATGGGACCGAAACAACAATAATAACAAAATCATGACCAAAACAAATCCAACCTACTTTTTTTCTTTTTGGTAAGAAATCTAACCTACTTGTACTCAAGGTAGAGCTAAGTTAACCATGATTGGTCCAAACAGTGGGAAGAAGAAAGAAAGAACTAGAAGAAGTTGACATATTTCGATTTGGATTACTCTTATCTTTGGGAAGCTTAGTTTTAGATCTATGGACAGTAAGGCATTTTTGAAGCTTGGCAAATAAATATTTGCAATGGATTGGGAAAGCTACTGAAAAAACTAGACGATCTAGACTGTATTGTCTTGTAACTCAATTGATTTCTAACCAATCAACCGATTCGTCAACAATATATTAGGGTTTTTCTCATGGTCGTCGTTAAAATGTTGTCTTTGCCAGAAATGCGCTTCAGTAACTGCCAGTGAATTTCTTTCTCAAAGACGGTCTCAACTTTGATTCTGCTAGCTCTTAGTTCTGTGAAATTCCGCAAAATCTTTTGATGTTTGGCAAACCGCTTTACACAATTGTTTCAGACATGATTTATATTTGAGGCCAGCATAGGGTCCCCATTAGAGGTAAGGTTTTTATTTATTTTTTATTTTATTATTTTGGGTCGAAAAGGTAGTGATGCATCCAAAATTTGCTCAGCCCTTAGATCTCCTATGGATGACCTGCAAAAATGAACGTCAGATGTCGCCCAACCGCTGGGCTCGGGAGTCCACCTCCGAAGGCTAAGTTAGTTGATGAACTGATCATAAAACGGCTCTGCTAGAGCACAGAGCAAAGCTATGAATACAAATAGATGGAATACGATTCAGATTGTATGTGTATATGTCCTCTACCTTGTGAGTAGGTGATGTCTTATATAGTGTATGCCTTCGAATCTCCTTCGTTGGATGTATTTGAGCCTTCTTCGGGTAGCCGTCAGATCTTAACGAATAGATCCGTTAATGATAGATCCGTTTATGGTTGGGCTAATAGATAACTCCTTTGTTAATATGATCGTTGTATGGTAGTTATCCATATAATCTCGATCAGTATCTCCCACAAGTGTTGTTAACAGTCTCCTTGATGATTCGTCCACTCCGATTATCACGGATTCGGGCGTGCTTGTTGACTGAGTCATTTTACTTCCTCAGCAAGCTATCTATTGAACCCGGGCCGCTTGGAAGCGAGTCGGTTCCTTTCTTCCCGACTGGGGTCGAGGGTCTAACCAAGGGCGGACCTTGTCCGATTATAATTTCTCCGTATCATGAGCCCCCAGACCAAGCGTTCGGGCAATTCCAAGGGCTTGGTTTTGAACTTGACTTGTTTGTTGAAAGAGGGCTTTGCATAATCCTCGGCTTATTAAATGTTGTATCACATTTAATGCAGCTGCATTGCTTTTTCCTCAAGCTTCGTGAATGTCTTCACTTTTTGTGCGGTGATGCCATGTGTCCTCTACAGCCGAAATCATCATCGCTCACGAAATCGAAACGACGGTTTCTCAAAACGCCTATTCTGATTCGTTTGTTTAAACTTTTGAAACGTCTTCAAATCACGATCGTTGATGCTGAATTTATCTCGATCGTACACGTCCTCGATCATCTATGTGAGTGCTTAAAAGCGGTTCATTGTCTTCGTATGTTTCATTCTCTGTGTCTAGAATTTGAAACTTCATCGTCTTCTTCGCGCTTTAACAATCTTCTCACTTTTAGGCTTTTTGCTTTGGTGAATCAATAAGTTTACTGACTCCTTTGTACCCTTTACTTGCTATCTCGATCTTTGTTTTCTTTTTGTTAAAAACCACAACCAGACCTTTATAGTAATGGAAGGTGGTAGGGTTTCTTCTGAAATTCCTTTTGAACATAGTGCTGGTAAGGGTGACTCTGGTGGTGAGGCCTTTGCTTCTGTCGCTCCTGAACAATAAGATAGTGACAAGAAAACCTTAACTACTCTTTGGCGTGACTTCGAAGAAGTAAGCCAACAGAAAAAAGCAGAAGAAAGTGCTGAAGTTCCTTCTGCGCTTCCTGAGTCTAGACCATCCAGAACTCCTAAAGTGATTGCCGAATCTTCTGGGCAGTCTAAACAACCTAGTCAATCCAAAGACGAACTTAGTGTTCCTTCCTCCTATACTGAAGAGGGCCTCCCTTCGGACCTCGAACATTTCAACTTTCCTTCTTCGTACCATCTTAGAGCTCCCAATCCTGATGAGAGGGTCAATTCGAACCTTCTCGATGAGTTCTCCTTGTATATAGATACTCTGGAAAGTGGAGTTCATTTTACCTTCTTCCATACTTTGTTTTCTGCCATTTTAAATCACTGGGAGGTTTGTCATGGAATGCTCCTTCCCAATAGCTGGCGTCTCATCGTTGGCTTTTTGGGCTTATGCTTCGAACTCGGTATCACACCTTCTCTCCCTCTTTTTATACATTTTCATGTTCTGTCTCTTTCCAACCCTTTGGGTTGGGTTTTTCTTTCCAAGCGCAACAAGGTTGAACTTGAATGGTCGGGCAGCATCCTCGCCAGGGGAACCTGTCCTTCCAATCACAAAGGATGGCGCAAACGTTATTTCTTCTGCCGAGCGCCTCGATCAGACCTTAATTTTCCGATCACCTGGAAGCT
This sequence comes from Hakea prostrata, assembly GCF_041222555.1. Taxonomy (NCBI): domain Eukaryota; kingdom Viridiplantae; phylum Streptophyta; class Magnoliopsida; order Proteales; family Proteaceae; genus Hakea; species Hakea prostrata. The sequence continues at coordinate 18,111,436 of NC_142608.1, forward strand.
GCTCACTTCATATTCTGAGGATAACCATGTCCCTCAACTATCCAAGGAAGACAAAGCAGCTGTCAGGAAGATCAAGTCAATTCCATGGTATCAAGAGATACATGGTTATGAGATGGAATACACCCCAATTCTTCAGTATTGGGGACTAGCTCATTGTGAGCTTTCTAACTGTCATGTTTATCTTTTTTGAGTATACTGCAGCCTTATTCAACTTTCTGACTTTTGTCCTTCTTTGCAGTGCCTCCAAGAATTAACCCAGAGAACCTTCGGGTTAAGGCTGCCAAGGCCGTTGTGACTGCAGAGCAATGGTCTCCTAGGGCACTGACTGCAGATCAGATAGCTTCTATGCCTCCTCCGGACCCTTCCTATAAGGGTATATGAAATTTGAGGCCAATAGTTGAGGCCTCGGGGAGAGGAAAGAGATCGATGGTGGAAGAGGTTGAAGTTCCTTCCCCAGCCCGAACCAAAATGAAGCATGACTCGGCCGATGCTTCTGCCCCGAAGAAATCCAGGAAGAACAAAGATTCTGAGGAGGTCTTCATTCCACAATGGTCATTGGTTGTGTCGGATCGGGTCACGCAGGACCATGAGAAGGATGCCGAGTGGAGCTCTCTCGGCTTGATGCCGCCTGATCGCCAAGCCTTTGAAACCCTGCATGACGACTCTCTCGTTCGTCTCTTTACAAGGTACTATTTTTCTTGGTCTTTTGCCACTTGCTTTGTAATCCCTCTTGGGATTTTTGATAATTTGTCTGCTTTCTTAGGAATGCTGTGTTGAGCTTCTACCAACACATGGAGGCTTTAAGCTGAGTTGGTTGTAGCGGCTCCTTGCTATAGGCTTGTGAAGAGCAGTTGGCGACGGCCAATTCTGAGGTGGACCGGCTGAAGAAAGAAGCTGAAGTGTTGAAGGAGGAGAATGACAAGGTCAGCTCTTTGAAAAAAGATCTTGACTTGTCAATCAGTCGTGCTGCTTCTGTGGAGCGCTAGGCTAAGAAGTAGAAAATGCTTGCTACTGAGAGTATTGACAGACTCGCGTTTCAGGCTGACGAGAATGAACATTTGAAGAAGATGGCAGTTCCCAAAAACCCGAACATCTTTTTGAAGATCTTCAGAGGGACTGCATTCGGAAGTATCTGAACAGCGTTCCCTTCAGCGATTTGATGACTCCGTTCAACCTTCAAGCTTAATGAGCGGGGCAAAATGACGTCTGGAAGGCTATCCTTGAGGCGAACCCTTCTTTTGACATGACTCCCTTCCAGAGTGTTTGCCATAAAGAAGTCATCGAGAAGCTTGAGCTGCCTTTGCCTGACTGGGCTCTGGAAGAAGAGGACCATATTCCGGCTGATCCAAGTATTGAGGAGTATCTTAATGATTCGCCGCCTCTTCCCAAAGAACCTCAGAAGCCTGCTTCAGACAAGGATCCTTTGGCCAAACCTGTTCAAGAACAATAGGAAGCTATCTCCTTTTTATTTTTATTTTTTAATTTTTTTAATTTTTTAATTTTGTAAGGGTTGGCCCCCATGGCCTTCTTGATAATGAAATGAATATTTGCCTCCTTCTTCTCGAACTCTTTCAATGATTGCTATAAAGTTCTGATAGTACTTTCTCATAGCATACTTAGAGAATTCACTTTGTTTCCTTACGTAGAATGACGTTCAGGAATGAGATAAGCTTTTGCAAAGATAATCTTGTACCTTAGTTGAAGATGACGTTCGGGACATCAGAGGGGTGCGCTCGGGAGCGTTGGAATACATCCCAATCTTTGATTTGATTCGGTTCAAACCGAACCCTTTATGACGCTTGACACATTTCTTTCCCGACTGCTCCCTCTTTATAACAAAGCCCAAACGTTTCCTCGTATTCATGTACAAATTGTCCTTCCCAAGAAATTGGAAATACTCTCTCTATTTAATACTAGTCCGACGGTTGGTATTTGGCAATATCCTCGTATCAGGTGCACGATGCTCTACATGGAAGCTTGGGACTAGCTCAGCTTTTAAGTTTTGAATTTGAAGCGTCATTATCTCCCGACCGTTGATCTTGCATTTTTTCAAAATTCGAAATGTCCCTTCTGTTTTAACCCTTGATCTGCTTGGGTTTTCAACCGTCACGTCACTCCCTGAGGCTATTTAAGTCCCTCAGGCGTGTTTCATCCTTGTCTTCGCTATCTGCAAGTCTCTTTTGTCTTCACCGTTTGCAAAGTAGTGTTTTGCCTTTGCTTCCTCTGTGCTCTTATCCTCTAACGATACCTCGATCAGAACTTGAACAAGTGAGTCTCTTCTCTGCTATTCAGTTTTAACATGAACTTCTTCTCCCTGAGTAATCTCCAAAGTAGTATACTTGGGGTTTACTTATTCCGGAAGTTCTGTGCTGGATATCCTTCTCTTCGTTTGTACTAGAAATCTAGGGTTTTCCCTTTTCTTCTTTGTTGTTGGCTGATCTCTCGTACTGACGATATTTTCTTTTCCTTGTAGTGCCTCCAAGAATCAACTAAGATGTTGTTAGGGAAAAATCTTTCAAGAAGACTACTGCAATGTCTACAAAGGTTGCTCAACGTGAAGAGATTGTTGTTGGTGAATCTTCCAAAATTCAGATTCCCACAGCTTCTGCTGGTGCTTCTCTCGCGTCTCCCTCCATGATGGAGACCATTCGGCCCCTTAAGGAGGATGTGACTCCTTCTGTAGCTGTTCGCACTGCCGAAACCCCTACTGGTGCTTTGTTGGCATCTTCTTCCATGATGGAGACTGTTTGGTCTTCTAAGGTAGATGCAGTTCCTTCGGTCGTCGTTCGGGCTCCCGAACTTGCGTCTGGTGCCTCGTTGGCATCTTCCTCCAACCCTCCAACAGTTGTGGAGGTTCTTCCTCCTCCTCCAGTGGAGGAGGTTTTCCAAGAGGCCGAGGGCGCTTCTAGAAGAAAGCGTCCTCGGTCATATGATGAGTTGTACCAACCTTCCTGGTCGTTGAAGAGGTCTGACTTGGTGATAGGCAATTTTGACAAGGCACTATAATGGTGCACTTCTGCTCAGATGCCTGCCGAGAACAGAGCTCTTTCTGCGGTTCCAAACAGGGATTTTGTGAAGTCCCTGGTGCGGTAAGTGTCTCCTCACTTCTTTTCTTTTTGAAGATTTTCTGCTCTTGACTAACTCTTGAAATGTTGCAGGACCCTTGCTGGTAACTTCCACAATCAGGTGGAAGCAGCTTTTAGAATCAGTGCCCTGAGTGATGGACTCTTCAGGCTTTGGGAAGAATCCAAAGCCAAGGATGCTGAGATTGCTCGTCTTGGGGACAAGGCCTGGGAGGTTGCCCGAGTGAAGAATTCTAAAAACAAGCAACTTCGTTCGGATTTGGATGGTGCTAGGGAGAGAATCCGAAAGCTGGAGTGGGAAGTTGAGAAGCTTTCAGGAAAGCTGAAGGAGTCTGAGGCTAAAGCTCTTGAGTCTACGCCTCAAAGGCAAGCTGCTACCCTTCTACTCGAATCTCTTCCGACTGATGTTCGCAGGGCTTGCATCTTCAAATATTTGCAGAGTAAGCCATTTGTTGACATGCTGAACACTTATAATTTGCAGGCATATTGGGACAGTGAGAACGAGGTATAGGAATCGATACTAAGGAGAAATCCTTATTTCAACACGGCTCCCCACCGCGCCACTTGTCATCCCGAGGTGTTTGAAAAGCTACGACTTCCTCTTCCTGCTTGGGCCAAGGATGTAGTGGACCGGCCCATTCCCGATCCGGATATAGTGCACTATCTCAATGACTCTCCTCCTTTGTCTCCTCTCAAAGGATTCAGCTATGAAGAGCTTGCTTCGAATGCAAGTCTGACCAAAGATCAGGCTTCTTCAAAGAAAGTTGGATGAAGGTTATGGAATTGCGGAGGATTTTTGTAGGTGGGAGCTTACGGAATTTTTCGCAATCACCGAGGAGGAGAACCAAATGATGAGAGGACCTATGTCTTCCACGGCCTGCTGTCATCATATGTCTTCCCGACTCTGTGTTGCTTCTGACAAAGCTGCTTTGATCCTGTTTTTGGAGTTCTTCGCAATCATCGATGATGATTTTCCTTCTTGACTGAACGAGGATTGTATCTCAACACTTGTTATCTCATATGTATATTTGTTGGAAAGGTTGACCCCTTCTGGTCGCTTAAAGGAATAAAGAATTAACTTTATCTTTAAGCTTTGTCAGTCATTGGAGTCTCTGCTATAATAGGTCTTAGTTGTTTTAAAACAATGCCTTTGCTTAAGGATTTTCGTAGAAATGCAATAAGCTTAGAAGGTCTCACTTGGGTTTTAAACCGATGCCTTGTACAAGGTCCCACTCGGGTTTTAAACCGATGCATTTACTTAAGGATTTTTGGAGAAATACAATAAGCTTGAGAAGGTCTCACTCGGGTTTTAAACCGATGCCTTGTAGAAGGTCCCACTCGGATTTAAAACCGATGCCTTTACTTAAGGATTTTCAGAGAAATACAATAAGCTTGAGAAGGTCTCACTTGGGTTTTAAACCGATGCCTTGTAGAAGGTCTCACTCAGGTTGTAAACCGGTGCCTTTACTTAAGGATTTTCGGAGAAATACGATAAGCTTGAGAAGGTCTCACTCGGGTTTTAAACCGATGCCTTTACTTAAGGATTTCCGGAGAAATACAATAAGCTTGAGAAGGTCTCACTCGGGTTTTAAACCGATGCCTTGTAGAAGGTCCCACTCAGGTTTTAAACCGATGCCTTGTAGAAGGTCCCACTCGGGTTTTAAACCGATGCCTTTTGATTTTGTCGTTGAATATGAATATTGTGTGTTGCCCCCAATCAAAAGATGTTGTGTGAAAATTGAGAATTGCATTGATTGAGTTGAATGCTGTTACATCAGGTATAAGAATGATGATCTCCTTAAGGATAGTATTTCTTCAGATGTCTAGCATTCCATGGATGATCTATCTCTTTATCTGTTGTCATGTTCTTCAGCTTATATGCTCCTGAACCGACAGGTTTAATTACCATATATTGTCCTTCCCATAAAGGATCTAGTTTCCTCTGGTGGCGTGGATTTGAAGCCAAGGTATTCCTTAGTACCATGTCTCCCGCTCGGTATCGCCGACTCTTCACTCGAGAATTGTAGTGTGATGCTATCCTTCGCTGATAATGCTGAGTTCGGGCTATTGCTTTTGCGCGAACTTCATCTAATAGTTCAAGGCTATCTAGCAATCCTTGTTCGTTTGCTTTTTCTTCGAATTCTCTTTCCCGTAGTGTTCCAGCCATTTCTTCGACAAGTGCCAGTGCTTCAGATCCATAAGCCAATTTAAATGATGTTTCTCCTATGGGAGTTCGAACCGTAGTTCGATAGGCCCATAGAACATTGTGCAATTCTTCAACCCATAATGCTTTATCATCTTCGAGTCTCTTTTTTATCCCATCGAGCAGTGTTCGGTTCGTAACCTCCACCTGACCATTGCTTTGGGGATATGCTACTGATGACATACGATGCTCGATCAGGTATGTATTGTAGAATTGCTCGAATTGTGGGTTGTCGAATTGTGTGCCATGATCAGTTATGATAATGTTTGGCATCCCGAACCGATAAATGATAGACTCTAACACAAACTTCTCCACCCTTCTTTCAATGATGGTCGCTAGAGCACTAGCTTCTACCCATTTGGTGAAGTACTCAATTGCTACTATGAGAATTTTCCCATGATATCAATTCCCCACATCGTGAAAGGGATGGGGTCTAGAATTGATGTCAAGGTTTCAGCTGGCCTTTTTGATACCATAGCATGGATTTGGCAATTGCTACAGCAACAAACATATGCCATTGCAGCTTGTTGGAGCTTCGGCCAATATAAACCGAGCCTTAAAACTTTGTGGGCTAGAGCTCGACCACCCATATGAGCCCCACAAATTCCTTCATGAACTTCTGCTAGAGCTATTTCCGATCCTTCGGGACCCAAACATCTCAAGAGGGGTCCAACATAGGACCTTCGGTACAGCCTTCCATTTTGCATTATAAATCGTGCGCTGCCTGTACCTTGATTAACCTTGCTTCCTTTGGATCTTCCGGTAGCTTATCATGTAACAACCCCCATATTTCTAACCCGAGATCCATATTCCAGGTCAGAGAACCCGAAGGTCTAGTCGGGTGAACTTGTGGAGTGTCTGGATTGAAGCCCATGATCCATACCCTGGACCCATGGATCTGGACCCTTTATCTGAAGAGCCTGCCTTGGTTGGATTTTGGAATTCTGAAAGTCAGGTGTTGTTCAGAGATGTTCGAAATGAAGGTAAGATCTCCCCCATCTCTCTTTAGGGCTAGGTTGGCCTTGGGTATCAACCCCTAGCAAAAGCACCCTTGTATGGCAAATTACATGGGGGTGGTTGCTAATGGCGGTCGATCAAACCAAGCGACCGCCTGGAGCGACCGCCCGGTATGTTTTCGGGGATTTTGCCCTATTTTGCCCCCTGACTTCTATAAAAGGCAACCTTCGTCTAATTAACAAATACTTTATTTGTGGTTGCTTATTTGGGAGGTTAGACGGCTGCGGGGAAGATCCGAAAGAGACTCTGGAGTGCTGGCAGTGACTTGGAAGATCAGTCCTTTCCTTCTCTGACTCTCTGGCGTGAGGTATTGAATTAATCCTTTGTTCTTTACTCTCATTGTCCGTTAGATTAGTATTAACCCTTTCCCTCGTCTTTGTGATTACCCCCTTGGATATTTTTAACTCTCTTTTTAATCTACTTGAGATGGATTAACCGTAAACGAAACCTTGTTTCCGTGAGAAGGTTAATCCAGTCAAGGGGAGGGTTATGGGTAATCTATTGATGGTAATGGTTAGTTTTCCCTCACCCTTTTGGCTTAGGGAGTGTTAGATTCGAGACTTAGGTCAAGATTACTCGAAATTAGGATTGAAATTGAGTAATCAGAGGCCTGAGTTTCGGATTGAAACTCACTGTTTTTGGGGCAGTCACTAGTGGCGGTCGCTCAACCTAAGCGACCGGCTGGTAAACAGAGACCAAATGGTTTTTGGTTCTGATTCAAATTGATTCATTTAACTTATATGTTACTGTAACCCTGTATATAGGTAACTACTGTTTGAAAGAAAAGTCATATAATTGTTATCGGATTTCATTTTACGGACAATCTTATTATATGCAGGTAAGGACAATTCATCCTATCTCTTAAATAGACTTATAATATGTTAACCTAGTGTATATTTGAAATCATATTTCTTTATATATGTTGTTGTTTACATGTTTTATATAGAAATCATATTACTTTACTGTTGTTTGTCTTAATTATATACATATTGTGTCGATGATGGATGTTATGTATTAATGGTAGTTGGTATATGGTTCTGATGGATGAGGTATCTATTTTGGGATATCTTAGCTAGGGATATCAGGAGGCTGTGGAATGGGACACATGCCTACTGATGTCTTCAGCACTGTCTTTACTATTTGATGGCATTATTTAGGTAGAGTCTAGATTGCATAATTAGGTACCCCACATGCTACTACCCTTTCGGTAGGGGGATTGAAACCGAGTGACCCGTGATGACAGTGATGTGACTTGGTGGTCCACTGTTAGTCATATAAATGGTAGGGTTGCATATGTTAGGGTTGGGCTCATGGATGTCCAAGGATCGGACCGGGTGTCGTGAGGAATCATGAGAGCATCCGCCCCAATAATATGTGGATGACCATAGGGTTAAGGAGTGGAGTCCAACAGAGGTATCCAGTCCGTGAGGATTCTTTCTCCTAGGTTGCAAAGGATACTGAATCGAGTTGGTTGGTGCCATAGGGGATGTATCTGGACTTCATGTAGACATGTAACCAATATGACCTTGCATTGGATTAGAAACCCCGACATGCGCCAGTACTCATTACCAATGGTCGTGGTAAGAGAGTGTTGACTTAACCCCCAGCCTTGGAATTGAGAGCTAGGTGTGGACTTTCCCCTTTTTCCCAGGATCCCTACAGAGGTAGCCAGTCCTTGCCGGATCAGAGTGATGAGACTTACCTAGAGGAGGGCTGGTGTATAACTTAAAGCATATCAACTATTAGAGACATGCATAGTTAGAAATCATAGTATCATTCATATTTTTCATTCATTTATATTAATCATGTATCGTGGTATTGTTGGATATATTGATGGGATGTTGATTGTTTCTTACTGAGTTCTCTAGAACTCACGTCTTTATTTTGTATTGTTTATTAGCCTGCACAGAAGAAGGAACTTTACAGGAAGATGGACTGGTTTCCTATGAAGGAACCATCCCGTATGAAGAAGATGTGGCACCGTCAGTGGGAGATGGAAATAGCATGTGCGGGAGCTCCTGTAGCTGCATGGAGTGCGCTTATCGCACCTATTGATGATCAAAGGCGGAGGGTGGTCAGAAAGTTTGCTCGGCGAATAGAGTTGAATTGGAGAACACCTTACCTTGAGATCCATGAAAAACATTTTTTAGATTTAGAAAAGGAAACTGGGAAGAAATTGATATAACCTTTTTGTTTACTTCCGCTGAAACTTTTATCCATTTTATTCATTATTTCTTTCTTTATTTATTGACATTGGAGTATTTTGGACTCCTGTAATTCATTTAATTCAATTATTGAATAGTCTTTGCTCTTGATTATCTTTATTTGTCTTAAATATTGTTGATAGACTAAAACCTTGGATCTTGTGACGGATCGCACCCACGGGTTGTCGGGCGGGTAACCGAGACCGATGGGTGGGGTGTGACAAAGTGGTATCAGAGCCTTGGTTTTACGAAGTCAATAATATTTAATACAAGTGTTAGATGAGCAATCTGAGTCATAGATCCAGAAGTGACTCAAAAGAATTAGAGTGAATAATAGAACATCTTTGTTAGAAACATACTGAGAAAGTAAGTGAATTATCTTTTGTATAACTTACAATAAGTCAAGTGAAATACATTCTCACATTGTAATTATCAAGAAAGTGCATAAGAGACAATAATGCAAGTGCAACAAACCTAACTGTATTTCATTAATAAGATAAAGCTTTACATAACTTGGAGCGTACTCTACGCTTTACAAAATGTTAGGAAATGAACATGTGCTGAATAAAAACTACAATAAATATATCTAAACCCTAAAGTCAGTACTGAATCAAATTGAATTAAAACCTAAGCCTATCTACTGCTGTGGTGGTGGTGGTGGTGCTAGTCTCATATGGCGGAGTATGTCAAGGCACTATGCTATCTGGCCCCTCATCTCTACCTGCCCCTGCTTGAATTGGTCCATCCGAGTGAACAGACCTCTAGCCCAAGGTGGTGTGACCTCCGAAGTATCCTGAGTCCCGGATGTGCCTCCTGTCTCGAACTGGGAAGGTGGTGGCGAGTCTGCATGATCCTCATCATCAGCCTCTACATCCATGTCCTCTGGCTCGGCTGGCATCTCTGGTGAGTTTGGTCCGCCCAGTAAGTGCATTTGAGCGACCAATCTGTGACCTATAGTACAACCATGCCCAACTGGGACAGCCTCCTCCCCCTCGAAGTCAACCCCGAAATGCTCGAAGATCCGCGTTAGAAGTCGCCCATATCCAAGGTTTGCTCCCCTCGGATGTGAAACCCAGCCCTAACCTTGATCCGGAAACTTTGTTATTTGTAGGTCCAGTGACCCGAAGTAAAGTAAGAAGTCAGCTTTGGGCCATCCCAGTGGAGGACTTGGTGTCTAGCTTTGAATCCATGAGTGTTGATGATGAGGTTCTATTTATGGAAACTGAATCTTGATGAAGATCGGATTAGTTGATGGACTTGGAGTGCTCTCTATCATGGTTTGAAGGCATTTCTACCTATTAGGTAAGTCACTTGATATGTGTGCAAAACCCCTTTAGGATTGGATTTGATCTAGGGCCTTCAATTCCCTGTTTGGGAGTTGCTGAACTGATTGGTCGAATGGACCAGTCGACCAATCCACTCGACCAATGGGTTCTGTCTTTGGTAATTAGGTCTTGCTTGCTCTATTTAAGTCCAATCTCGAGTCTACTTCGTATTTTCTGCCTCCAAACTCTTTGGAACGAACCAAAGACCTCTGCAAGTCATCTCCCTTGCATCCTTGGTGTTTTTCTTGACGGATCTTCGTCAAAACTCTTCCTCTTGCATCAAAGGTATGTCTACACTCTCTTCTTCTTCTCCATCTCTGTTTTTCTTTCCTTTTTGAGTTGAGACAGTAGAGGAGATGCTGCATTCTCTGTTGCAAACATCTCTGGACTTGTCTCTCATGATCTTCCTAAGGATTAATGGCTAATGCAATGATCTTAACCATGATCATTGCAAGCTTTTGAAGGAATCATGATCAAATCATGATCTTGTCTTTGTTCATCTTTTGATTTAAATTCTGATCTTCTTAGATCTACTATATTGATCATGTTAGTAGTCAATCGCTGTGTTTTCTTTACATGATCCATGATCTATCAATCTCTAGTTGTTTCTCTTCTACCATACCATGCTTTCTTCAAGAATCATGACAGTTACATCTATGGTAGGTTTTGTTTCCTTATTTAGATTTATGTCCTTAGATCTATTTTCTTGAAGATCTAAGTATGCCTTCCATGATATCTTTATCTGAATCAATGATTCATTCTCCTATTGTTCTTGTCTTTGATTTCTATCTTGAATTCTTCAAGAACCATGATTGATCTAATTATGGTAACTTTTTGTTTCCTAATTTGTAACTTGAAGACTTGATTCGATTAGTGTTTTGAGGTCCTCTATATGTTAGGATACTACCAATGTAGTTTACCCCTTGTTTAGTACCCTTTTGAACCACCAAATTCGGTTCTTTATTCTTAAAACTCTGATTTTGTAGGCCACTGTCTCCATTGGTCGACTGATTGGTCGACTGGGACAGTAGACCAATCCAATCGACCAATGAGTACAACAACTCCAGATTTGGTCTGTTTTTGGATGTTTTGATATCTTTTCTGTTAGGGATCTTTCCTAATATGTTGTATACACTTGTTTAGGACCTTCTTCTCAAGTTTGTCAAGATCTTACTTGATTTCTTAGGATTCCTTTGCAAGTTATAAAAGGTAAGGATGGTTACTTCTTTAACAACATAAATTGCATATCTTAGTTTCTATATTTGAATCTTGTTAATTTATTTCTTCAATTAGATTCTTATAATGTTATACTACTGTGGTACTGTCTTGATATCAGTAGCATTACTTGTTTATATTAAATTGACTCATGTATGATTTACTTACCATTATATACAAGTTGATTGTAATTATTGATTTCTTTCCATATATGAAGTTACCATATATGTGATGTTATGAATTGATGCTTGTGTATGCTTAAGTATGGTTTGGAAAGGAGAGGTGTCCTTTTGACACTTCTGTCCTTGGACTACTACGGGAATATTATGGGATGTTTCCGGAGATGCCCTCTGGACACCTTCCTAAACTGTTGGATGACATATTTAGGACTGTCTCTAGTAGTGTTTGGCTAGGATGTCCCGTTATGTCGACCCTAATCGGAGGGGTATTGAGACCGAACGACCCGTGGTAGCAATGGGGATTCATGGGCGCTCAAGACCGGTAACCAACCCGTGAGAGGACAGGAATCACATTGTGGGGGCCATTTATTGGTAGGGTTGCATATGGATAGACTTGGGCTCACGGGCGCTCAAGACCGGTAACCAACCCGTGAGGGGACGTGAGAGCTTCCCGTTTACCATATGTGGATAACCAATAGGGTTGATGAGTCCGTAGTCAGGGACTATGAGGACTCTAGTGTGAAGGATACTGGAAAGGATCGTCAGGGACGAGGAATGGACGTATCTGGATCTGACTTGATGTAACTAAGTAGAAGACTTGCATTTGGCTAGGCTTAACCCTGACATGCGCCGGTACTTAGACCAATGGTGATGTGAGAGAGTGGTGACCTATACCCCCAGCCATGGAATGTCCCGAGGGATGCCGGACCCATTACCAACTGATGATGAGTGAATGAGACTTTCCTAAAGAAGTACGGTGCTATGACATAAAGCTTGTCTTCCAATAGAGACCAGCATACATAGAGTTAGATTCATACATTCATTGTTTGTCTGATACTATATTGCATTTATGTTTGTTTTGTAATCCTACCATTTATGTTATTATGGATTTAACTGCCTTACTGAGTTTCTTTGAAACTCATTCCTTTTTGTACAATGTTTGTTAGACTATTCTACAGGTTCTAAGTATCATGACTGCTCGTATGAAGAAGCGCAAGGAGAAGAGGCATATCTCCAGGAAAGTGATTGCGGTTACGACAATTACACTGAAGATCCCGCGAGTGGTTATGCTCCGTACGATGCTTAGTCCGACCATAGAGTGAAAGCGCCCTTGTGCCATTTATGAGATTTATACTTATAGGGATATTGTCTATAAGATTGAGAACAATTTAGTTACCTATTGTACCTTCTATTGGGATTAGATTCTATCCTGTTTCTTCTCTTTTAGAACTACTTTTCCGCTGGTTGTAGAGTGGGATTTCGCCTCACTTTACTTATCTGATTTAGACACTCTGATTATATTTAGTACTCTGATTTTTATATGATTCATTCTTTCCTTATTTGGATCTGTGGTTTATCTTTCGCACATCTATTATTATTGTTCATGATTATGTTATTGTTTATGAGGGAGGTTGATTACTCGATACCTGATCTTCGGGCTGTGGATCACACTCTCGGGTATGCCAGATTGGGTACCGGCTGGGAGGGTGTGACAGATTGGTATCAGAGCCCAAGGTTCGAGGAAATCCTAACCACAAAAGACAATAACTGAACATTCTTGAGTCATAGATCTGAAATGACTCCTCTACTCTTAGAAGTGAATAATAGAACACTTGGATTAGAAACTTAACCAATGAAGCATAACAGAACATTTCTGAATAACATACCATAATTATACTTAAACAAATGTCACTAATGCAAATAAAAGAAAGGTGCATAATATACAATAATTAAGTGAAACAAAATGAACTTCATTAATTTCAAAAGCTTTTACAACGATTACATCTGAAATGCATAAATGAAAACCCTAGGGTACAGTCTATCTAGGTGATCTCCTCTGATCTCTGTATGCTCTGAACTCCTCCGCTAGCCGAGTCACCTGATGCTCTATCCTATCCTGTCGTGACTCCATCCTCTCATACATCTGCTCCTGTTTGACCTCCATCCTCTCTAGGATGGAAGTCATCGATCTCATATGTGCCCCAAGATCTGAAGTCTCTGGAACTGCATGAGAGGGGCCGCCTGCCTCGAAGTGCGATGAAGGAAACTCGTGATGCACTGGCCCAGCCTCGTGCATCTCTGTATTTTCTCCGGCCTGATCATCATTATCAGGACCGATATCCTCTCCTCCATCCTCTGACTCCTAATCCTCATCCTCTGTCTCCTCATCATCCTCACCCTCCGGACCAGGAGATCTCTCAGTCTGCTGCAGTCTCATCTGACGAATGGTCCGAGTCCCGACGACATATCCCTGTGAACCAGTGTCCACTGGTGTATCCTCGAAACTCACCCCGAAATGCCTGAAGATCAAGGTCAGTAGCCTCCCATAGCAAAGGTTCCGCATGCTAGGCCGCAGAACCAAGTCCAGCATGACCTGCTGAATGATGTAAGAGAGATCGATCTCGAAGCCCATGTAGATGCGGTAAATGACTAAGGCCTCCATCACTGTGACCCGATGGTGATGTCCGGCTTTCGGCATAATGTTTCGGCCGACTATGCGACCGATAATCCGTGCAGAATCTGTCATCCGTCCGCTGGTCCACGGAGTGAAGCATCAACGACTATCCCATAGTGTGGAGCATATCTCGCGTAGCTCGTACGGCATCAGATAGCTGTCCAAATCTGCTCCCGCAGGTATCCACACACACTGCTGTGGATAGTAAGGAACCTGCAAGATCTCAGCCTGTGATCGGGTGGAAAAGCGAATCTGAGTCTGGAAGACCCTGCTCCTGAGGACAAGTCTAAGTGGATGTCCTTGACCTCGAGCCTCCTCTGTGTAAGTAAGGTTGCTGAAGAACAACCTCACTAGCTCCGGGTATACCGGCAGATCCTCAGTGAAGAGATGTGTCCACTGCAACGTGTCGAATCTCTGCCGAATCCTAAAGACTCTGAGCTGGCGTAGGTGAAGCAGACGTCCAAGCTCGATGTTGCAGTAACTGAAGTAGGCCTCGTACAAAAACTCGGCCTGAGGTGTGTCGAACATGTCCGGTCTTCGAACCTCCTGTCTAGGCTCTGAAGGAACCTGACCTCAGCCCCTAAGTGCCCCTACAATACGACCACGACCCCTACCTCGTCCTCGCCCTCCCCTCTGCATAGTGTGTATCTGTGAAAGAGACAAGAGACATTTCCAGTTAGTGCTACTTTAAGATTTAAGCCAAAAGGGTATTTTCGTAATTTTTTGAAAAATTTCAAATTTGGGGAAAATTTGATTTGAACATACTAGCATGTGCGCAATACTTGGAATTTCATGTCTATGAAGTTTGTTTGAAGAAAATCGATCGAAAACTTGAATTAAAGCGAAAAATTCAGCAAGAAGGAAAATTTGGGGATTTTGCAATTTAGGTCAAAATTGAATTTTTGAAAAGATGAAATTGGTTAAATCAAATTTCATGGACCTATCTACAATATCATCTTGAGCATGTAGCATTTGATTTCGTGCGGAAATTTCAAGCGGTTTGTGAGAAAACGAAAATTTTCTAAAGTTAACAATTTCGGTACGAAAACGTTGCGAGATGAACACCAATATGTTAGAACTTGTTGTCTATGCATGGCATTGTGTTTGAAACCTAAGGAATATGTTTCTAAGTATTCCTAAGCATGATTTCTAGCATTGGATACAAGCAAAACATGGTTTTGTTGAAATGCAAGCATGAGAAGATGAAAATGGAAGAAAGAATGAAAGATTTACCTTGTTTGTGATGGTTGTGTGTTGAAGTGTTGTTGTTGAAGCACCAAAACACCTCAAGAGCACTTGGAAGAACCTTTGGAGACTTTCCCTAGAGCTCTCTCACCTTTGAAAGAGGATAAAATGAAGTTGGAATGTGGAAATGAGGCTTATAATGCGAATTTTCGCATTCTGTCTTGATTGGTCGACTCATTGGTCGACTGGGTCAGTCGACCAATCACTCGACCAATGGACACAGAGACCTCATTTTCTGCTGAATTTTTGGAAAATGTGATTTTTGCCTTATGGATTATTGTTTGATGACTATATGGATATATTTAAGCATGATTTAAGTTTTCAAATCATTTGGACTTGTGGTTTATGTTGAAACTTCGAAATTCGGTATTTTGATGTTCTCAGTTTTTGCAGAATGGTTACTCTGAGAAGTGGGCGTGGTGAATCCAGTGGTCATGGAGGTGGTGAAATACCTCATGGAGGTGGTGAGATACCTAATGTTGATCAGGGTACCCATGAGATACCCGGTGCCCCGAATGTTGGAAGCTTTCGTGATATTGCCAATATTATGGGCAATATGATGCAGCAGCAAGCAGCTCAATTCAACCAGATGTTGGTGGGTTTCATGACTCTGCATAATGAGACTCGAACTGGTGCTAATGTGAATCCTCATGCCGCAGTCCTGAATGCGGGAGGTTTAGCTGGAACTCCTCATACTCGCCTGATGGAGAGTTTTCTGAAGATGCAAGTACCCACTTTCACTAGAGTTACCAAGGATCCCTTGTTTCCTAACAAGTGGCTTCGTGAGTTGGAGAAGGCTTTCCGACATCTGCAATGCTCGGAAGCTCAGAAGATTCTGTTTGCTGAACAGAAGTTGCAACAAGAAGCTGATGCATGGTGGACCTCCACTCGGCCTGTTTTGGAAGGTTTGCATGCAGGAGTTGTAACTTGGGAGTTGTTCAAAGAAGCTTTTTGCTTGAATTATTTCCCCGAGGCGGTGAAAGATGCGAAGGAAGCTGAGTTTATGGTTCTCACACAAGGATCTTTATCTGTGTTGGACTACCAACAGAAGTTTGAGGAGCTTCATTTCTTTGCTCCAGATTCTCTGAAGGTCGATCTCGCCAAAGCGAAGAAGTTCTTCAAAGGACTGCGCCCTGCCATTAAAGCTTACCTCACAGTCCAGCCTATAGTGAGCTATGCTCAAGTGGTGCAGAACTCGAAGAAGTTGGAAGAAACAGAGAAGGAAAATGCACGTATGCAAAGACCCTGGCAGCCAAGGAACCCTGGGTTGGTGGATCGTAATGATCGGCGTTTTGTGAGACCTACATCCTACCCCACTCCTAGGCTGCCTAGGAGTGTAGGTCAGAACTCGGGTTTTCAGCAGCCCGGCCAATTTAGACAGTATGGCGGAAACCGACCACCAGTGAGTGCAAGTGCTAGGCCTGTGAATGCGAATCCTAGGCCTTTTGTTCAGAAGCCCCCTGTTGCAGCTACCCCAGTTGGACCCAGCAATCCTGTTTGCTTTTACTGCAAGCAAGCCGGTCATTTCGCTCGTGCCTGTCCGAAGCGGCCTGTCCAGCAGCCTGCTCCAGTGGTGAAGAGTGCTCCTACTCCTCCCTCTGGTAGAGTGTTCAGTATTTCCAGTGCTGAGCAGGATCCAAGCCATGAAGTGATTACAGGTACATTGTTAGTTGCTTCTATTTCTGCATTTGTCTTATTTGATACGGGTGCATCTCATTCGTTCATGTCATCTGCATTCATCAAGAAGACTGACCTAATCCCTGAGAAGTTGTCTAGTTGTTTATTGATTAGTACACCTACTGGTCCTGTTGTGAAACTAGATAAGGGGTTATCTAAATGTCCTGTGTTGATTGGTGAGAAGAACTTGGAAGCCAATTTTGTACTTCTTGATATGAAGGACTTCGATGTTATTTTGGGAATTGATTGGTTAACAGCCCACAAAGCTGTGTTTCTTTGTTCCTCAAAGAAGATTCAGTTCCATATTTGTGGAAGTCCGGTCTTAGAATTTCATGGTGAGAAGAGAAGGGTTTGTAAGAAGGTGTTGTCTGCACTGATGCAAGTCTATGCCCTAGTGGATGATGCTTCATCTGAAGGCAAGGGTAAAGTGGAGAAAAGAGTCGATGAAGTCAGGGTTTTCTGTGACTTTGTTGATGTCTTCCCTGATGATCTATCGGGAGTGCCTCCAGACAGGAATGTCGAGTTTTCTATTGATCTCGTCCCTGGTGCCGCTCCGATATCTAAAGCTCCGTATAGGATGGCTCCTACTGAGTTGAAAGAGTTGCAAAACCAGTTGAATGAGCTCATTGATAGAGGTTTCGTACAACCTAGTGTATCACCTTGGGGATCTCCGGTCTTGTTTGTCAAGAAGAAAGACGGTAGTATGTGCCTGTGCATCGACTACCATGAGTTGAATAAGCTGACTATCAAGAATAGATACCCGCTGCCCAGAATTGATGATCTCTTCGATCAGTTAAAAGGTGCAGTTGTGTTCTCAAAGATTGACTTAAGATCCGGATATCACCAATTGAAAGTGAAGTCTAGTGATATCTTCAAGACAGCTTCCCGAACACGGTATGACCACTACGAGTTTAGGGTCATGCCTTTCGGATTGACCAATGCTCCTGCGGTGTTCATGGACCTCATGAACCGAGTATTTCACGATGTGCTTGATAAGTTTGTGACTGTGTTCATCGATGACATCTTGATCTATTCGAAGAGCGAAGAAGAGCATGCGAGCCATCTAAGTTTCACTTTGCAAAGATTGCGAGAAAAGAAGTTGTACGCCAAGTTTAGCAAGTTAGATTTCTAGCTTAAGAGAGTAGTATTCCTTGGCCATGTGGTTTCAGCTGAAGGTATTCGTGTCGATCCTGAAAAAGTCCAAGCTGTGGCTGATTGGGAAAGACCGAAGTCGGTAACGGAAATAAGAAGTTTTCTTGGATTGGCGGGTTACTACAGAAGGTTTATTGAGAACTTTTCTCGATTGGCTGCTCCTATGACTAAGTTGACCAGGAAAGAAGAGAAGTTTGTTTGGTCTGACGCCTGTGAGAAAAATTTCCAAGAGTTGAAAGATAGATTGACAAGTGCCCCGGTTTTGACTATACCTGATAGTTCCGGTGGTATGTGTAAAACCCAGCCCTAACCTTGACCCGGAAACCTTGTTATTTGTAGGTCCGATGACCCGAAGTAAAGTAAGAAGTCAGCTTTGGGCCATCCCAGTGGAGGACTTGGTGTCTGGCTTTGAATCCATGAAAGTTGATGATGAAGTTCTATTTATGGAAACTGAATCCTGATGAAGATCTGATTAGTTGATGGACTTGGAGTGCCCTCTATCTTGGTTTGAAGGCATTTCTACCTATTAGGTAAGTCACTTGACTTGTGTGCAAAACCCCTTTAGGATTGGATTTGATCTGGGCCTTCAATTCCCTGTTTTGGACTTCTTTTTTGCATTGGTCGACTGATTGGTCGACTGGGCCAGTCGACCAATCCACTCGACCAATGAGCGCTGTCTTTGGCAATTAGGTTGTTCTTGCTCTATTTAAGTCCAATCTCGAGTCCACTTCGTATTTGCTGCCTCCAAACTCTCTGGAACGAACCAAAGACCTCTGCAAGTCATCTCCCTTGCATCCCTGGTGTTTTCTTGACGGATCTTCGTCGAAACTCTTCTTTTTGCATCAAAAGGTATGTCTACCCTCTTTTCTTCTCCTCCATCTTTGTTTTTCTTTCCTTTTTGAGTTGAGACAGTAGAAGAGATGCTGCATTCTCTGTTGCAAACATCTCTGAACATGTTCTCATGATCATCCTAAGGATTTGAGGCTAGAACAATGATCTTAACTATGATCATTGCAAGCTTTTGAGGGAATCATGATCAAACCATGATCTAATCTTTGTTAAACTTCTGATTTGAATTCTGATCTCTTTGGATCTTCTATATTGATCATATTAGTAGTTAATTACTGTGTTTTTCCTTCCATGATCCATAATCTATAAATTTCTAGTTGTTCTCTTCTACCATACTATGTGTTCTTCATGATGCATGGTAGTTACATATATGGTAGGTTTTATTTCCTTATTTAGATTTATGCTTCTAAGCCTTGTTCCTTGAAGATCTAAGTATGTTTTCATGATACCATTACCTGAAGCAATGATCCATCCTCCTATTGTTCTTGTCTTTGTTTTCTATTTCAAATTCATCAAGATCCATGGTTGATCTAATTATGGTAACTTTTTGTTTCCTAATTTGGATCTTGATATCTTGATTTGATTGGTGTTTTGAAGTCCCCTATATGTTAGAATACTACTGATGTAGTTTACCCCTTGATTAGTACCCTTTTGAACCACCAAATTCGGATTTCATATCTTAAAACTCTGTTTTTTTGGGCTCTCTATCTGGCGCATTGGTCGATCGATTGGTCGATGGGCGATCGACCAATCCACTCGACCAATGAGTACAGCAACTCCAGAATTGCTCTGTGTTGGATGTTTTGGTATCTTTTCTGTTAGGGATCTTTCCTAATATGTTGTATATACTTGTTTAGGACCTTCTTCTCAAGTTTGCCAAGATCTTACTTGATTTCTTAGGATTCCTTTGCGAGTTATAAAAGGTAAGGATGGTTATTTCCTTAATTACATAGATAGCATGAATCTAGTTTCTATATTTGAATATCATAGATATGATTCCTAAATTAGATTCTTACAATGATATACTACTGTTGCATAACTTTGATTACAGTAGCATTACTTATTCATATTGAATTGACTCATGTATGATTTACTTACCAATTATATACAAGGTGATTGCAATTATTGATTTCTTTCCTTATATGAGGTTACCATATATGTGATGATATGAATTGATGCATGTGTATGCTTAAGTATGGTTTGGAAAGGAGAGGTGTCCTTTTGACACTTCTGTCCTTGGACTACTACGGGAATATTATGGGATGTTTCCGGAGATGCCCTCTGGACACCTTCCTAAACTGTTGGATGACATATCTAGGATTGTCTAGTAGTGTTTCGCTAGGATGTCCTGTTATGTCAGACCCTAATCGGAGGGGTATTGAGACCGAACGACCCGTGGTAGCAATGGGGATTCATGGGCGCTCAAGACCGGTAACCAACCCGTGAGAGGACAGGAATCACATTGTGGGGGCCATTTATTGGTAGGGTTGCATATGGTTAGACTTGGGCTCACGGGCGCTTAAGACCGGTAACCAACCCGTGAGAGGACGTGAGAGCTTCCCGTTTACCATATGTGGATGATCAATAGGGTTGATGAGTCCGTAGTCGGGGACTATGAGGACTCTAGTGTGAAGGATACCGGAAAGGATCGTCGGGGACGAGGAATGGAAGTATCTGGATCCGACTTGATGTAACTAAGTAGAAGACTTGCATTTGGCTAGGTTTTACCCGACATGCGCCAATACTTATACCAAATGGTTGTGAGAGAGTGTGTTGACTTAACCCCCTGCCATGGTTTGTCCCGAGGGATGAAGGACCCATTACCAATCGGCTGCTCAAGACCGGTGAAATGATCCGTGAGAGAATCCAAGATATCTTAAATGGTTGAGGATGTGAGTGGACTTTCCTAAAGAAGTACGGTGCTATGACTTAAAGCATGTCTGCCAATAGAGACCAGCATACATAGAGTTAGATTCATTCATTAATTGCTTGTCTCATATCATATTGCATTTATATTTGTTCTGGAATCCTGCCATTTATGTTATTATGGATTTTAACTGCCTTACTGAGTTTCTTTGAAACTCATTCCTTTATTGTACAATGTTTGTTAGACTATCCTGCAGTCTTGAGTATTATGACGGTCCCTATGAAGAAGCGCAAGGCGAAGAGACATATCTCCAGGAAGGTGATTGCGGTTACCACAATTACTCTGAAGATCCCGCGAGTGGTTATGCTCCGTACGATGCTTAGTCCGACCATCGAGTGGAAGCGTCCTTGTGCCATTTATGAGATTTACACTTATAAGGATGTTGTCTATAAAGTGGAGAACAATTTAGTTACCCAATGTACTAGCTACTGGGATTAGATTTTATTTAGTTTATTCTCTTTAGAGCTACTTTTCCGCTGGTTGTAAAGTGGGATTTTTGCCTCACTTTACTTATCTGTTTGACACTCTGATTATATCTATTATTCTGATTCATTTATGATTCATTCTTTCTTTATTGGATCTATGGTTTATCTTCCGCACTTTTGTTATGATTGTTCATGATTATGTTATTGTTTATGTGGGAGGTTGATCACTCGATACCGATCTTCGGGCTGTGGATCACACTCTCGGGTATGCCGGATAGGGTACCGGCTGGGAGGGCGTGATGATTGGTATCGAGCCCAAGGTTCGAGGAGATCCTAACCACAAAAGACAACAATCTGAACATTCCCGAGTCATTGATCCGAAATGACTCTTTTACTCTTAGAAGTGAATAATAGAACACTGAATTAGAAACTTGACCTTTGAGGCATAACAGAACATTTCCGAATAACATACCATAATTATACTTGAACAAATGTCACTAATGCAAGGAAAAGAAAAGTGCATAACATACAATAATTAAGTGAAACAGAATGAACTTCATTAATTTCAAAGGTTTCTTTTTACAACGATTACATCTGAAATGCATAAATGGAAATCCTAAGGTACAGTCTATCTAGGTGATCTTCTCTGATCTCTGTATGCTCTGAACTCCTCCGCTAGCTGAGTCACCCGATGCTCTATCCTATCCCGTCGTGACTCCATCCTCTCGTACATCTGCTCCTGTCTGACCTCCATTCTCTCTAGCATGGAAGTCATCGATCTCATCTGTGCTCCAAGATCTGAAGTCTCCGGAACTGCATGTGAAGGGCCACCTGCCTCGAAGTGTGATGAAGGAAACTCGTGATGCACGGGCTCAGCCTCGTGCATATCTGCATCATCTCCGGCCTGATCATCGCTATCGGGACCGATATCTTCTCCTCCATCCTCTCGACCCCCGATCCTCATCCTCCGATTCATCATCATCCTCACCCTCCGGACCAGGAGATCTCTCTCGATCGCTGTAGTCTCATCCGACGAATGGTCCGAGTCCCAATAGAGTATCCCCGTGATCCAGTGTCCACCGGTGTATCCTCGAAACTCACCCCGAAATGCCCGAAGATCAAAGTCGGTAGCCTCCCATAGCAAAGGTTCCTCATGCTAGGCCGCAGAACTAAGTCCAAGCATGACCCGCTGAATGATGTAGGAGAGATCGATCTCGAAGCCCATGTAGATGCGGTAGATGACTAAGGCCTCCATCACTGTGACCCGATGGTGATGTCCGGCTTTCGGCATAATGTTTCGGCCGACTATGCGACCGATAATCCGTGCAGAATCCGTCATCCGTCCGCTGGTCCACGGTGTGAAGCATCGACGGCTATCCCATAGCGTAGAGCATATCTCGCGTAGCTCGTACGGCATCGATGGCTGTCCAGGATCTGCTCCTGCAGGTATCCACACACACCGCTGTGGATAGTAAGGAACCTGCAAGATCTCAGCCGGTGTCCGGGTAGAGAAGCGAATCCGAGTCCGGAAGACCCTGCTCCTAAGGACAAGTCTAAGTGGATGTCCTTGGCCTCGAGCCTCCTCCTCAGTGTAAGTAAGGTTGCTAAAGAACAACCTCACTAGTTCCGGGTATACCGGCAGATCCTCGGTGAAGAGATGAGTCCACTGCAATGTGTCGAACCTCTGCCGAATCCTAAAGGCTCTGAGCTGGCGTAAGTGAAGTAGACGTCCCATCTCGATATTGCAGTAGCTGAAGTAGGCCTCGTACGGGAACTCGGCCTCGAGGTGTGTCAAACATGTCCGGTCTCCTAACCTCCTATCTAGGCTCGAAGGAACCCGACCTCTGCCCCTAAGAGCACCTACAATGCGACCACGACCTCTACCTCGTCCTCGCCCTCCCCTCTGCATAGTGGGTATCTGTGAAAGAGACAAGAGACAATTCCAGTTAGTGCTATCTTAAGATTTGAGCCAAAAGGGTATTTTCGTAATTTTCGGAAAATTTCAAATTTGGGAGAAATTTGATTTGAATATACTAGCATGTGCGCAATACTTGGAATTTCATGTCTATGAAGTTTGTTTGATGAAAATCGATCGAAAACTTGGATTAATGCGAAAAATTCAGCAAGAAGGAAATTTGGGGATTTTGCAATTTAGGTCAAAATTGGATTTTTGAAAAGTTGAAATTGGTTAAATCAAATTGTATGGACCTATCTACAATGTCATCTTGTGCATGTAGCATTTGATCTCGTGCGAAAATTTCAAGCGGTTTGAGAGAAAACGGAATTGTTCTAAAGATATCGATTTCGGTATAAAACTTTGCGAGATGAACACCATTATGTTAAAACTTGTTGTCTATGCATGGCATTGTATTTAAAACTTAGGGAATATGTTTCTAAGCATTCCTAAGCATGATTTCTAGCATTGGATACAAGTAAAGCATGGTTTTATTGAAATGCAAGCATGAGAAGATGAAAATGGAAGAAAGAATGAGAGATTTACCTTGTTTGTGAAGATGGTGTGTTGTGGTGTTGTTGTTGAAGCACTAAATCACCTCAAGAACACTTGTGGGAACTCTTGGAGACTTTCCCTAGAGCTCTCTCACCTTTGGAAGAAGTTAGAATGAGGTTGGAATGTGAAAGTGAGGCTTATAATGCGAATTTTCGCATTCTGTCTGCATTGGTCGACTCATTGGTCGACTGGGTCAGTCGACCAATCACTCGACCAATGGTCACAGAGACCTCAATTGCTGTTGAATTTTTGGAAAATGTGATTTTTGCCTTATGGAATATTGTTTGATGACTATATGGATATATTTGAGCATGATTTAAGTTTTCAAATCATTTGGACTTGTGGTTTATGTTGAATCTTCGAAATTCGGTATTTTGATGTTCTCGGTTTTGCAGAATGGTTACTCTGAGAAGTGGGCGTGGTGAATCCAGTGGTCATGGAGGTGGTGAAATACCTCAGGGAGGTGGTGAAGTACCTCATGGAGGTGGTGAGATACCAAATGTTGATCAGGGTACTCATGAGATCCCTGGTGCCCCGAATGTTGGAAGTTTTCGAGATATTGCCAATATTATGGGCAATATGATGCAGCAGCAAGCAGCTCAATTCAACCAGATGTTGGTGGGTTTCATGACTCTGCATAATGAGACCCGGGCTGGTGCTAATGTGAATCCTCATGCCGCAGTCCTGAATGCGGGAGGTTTAGCTGGAACTCCTCATACTCGCTCGATGGAGAGTTTTCTGAAGATGCAAGTACCCACTTTCACCGGAGTTACCAAGGACCCCTTGTTTCCTAACAAGTGGCTTCGTGAGTTGGAGAAGGCTTTCCGACATCCGCAATGCTCGGAAGCTCGAAGATTTTGTTTGCTTGAACGTGAAGTTGCAACAAGAAGCTGATGCATGGTGGATCTCCACTCGGCCTGTTTTGGAAGGTTTGCATGCAGGAGTTGTAACTTGGGAGTTATTCAAAGAGGCTTTTTGTATGAACTACTTTCCCGAGGCGGTGAAAGATGCGAAGGAAGCTGAGTTCATGATTCTGACTCAAGGAACTCTGTCTGTGTTGGAGTACCAACAGAAGTTCGAGGAGCTTCATTTCTTTGCTCCAGATTCTCTGAAGGATGACCTCGCGAAAGCAAAGAAGTTCTTCAAAGGACTGCGCCCTGCCATTAAAGCTTACCTCACAGTCCAGCCTATAGTGAGCTATGCTCAAGTGGTGCAGAACTCGAAGAAGTTGGAAGAAACAGAGAAGGAAAGTGCTCGTGTGCAAAAGCCTTGGCGATCAAGGAATTCTGGTTTGGTGGATCGTAATGACCGTCGTTTTGTGAGACCTACACCCTACCCCACTCCTACCTTTCAGGCTAAGAGTGTAGGTCGAACACGGGTTTTCAGCAGCCCGGCCGTTTAGACAAGAGATATGGCGGAAACCGACCACCAGCAAGTGCAAGTGCAAGTGCAAGTGCAAGGCCTTTTGTTCGGAAGCCCTCTGGTGCAGCCACCCCGTTGGATCCAAAGCAATCCCGTTTGTTTCTACCGCAAGCAAGCTGGTCATTTTGCTCGTGCTCGTCCGAGCGGCCCGCCCAGCAGCCGCCTCCCAGTGGTGAAGAGTGCTCCTGCTCCTCCCTCTCGGTAGAGTTTTCAGTATTTCCAAGTTGGCCGAGCAGATCCAAGCCATGAAGTGATTACAGGTACATTGTTAGTCGCTTCTATTTCCGCATTTGTCTTATTTGATACGGGTGCATCTCATTCGTTCATGTCATCTCGCATTCATCAAGAAGACTAACCTAATCCCCGAGAAGTTGTCTAGTTGTTTATTGATTAGTACACCTACTGGTCCTATTGTGAAACTAGATAAGGGGTTATCTAAATGTCCCGTGTTGATTGGTGAGAAGAACTTGGAAGCCAATTTTGTGATTCTTGACATGAAGGACTTCGATGTTATTCTGGGAATTGATTGGTTGACAGCCCACAAAGCTGTGTTCCTTTGTTCCTCAAAGAAGATTCAGTTCCATATTTGTGGAAGTCCGGTCTTTGAATTTCAGGGTGAAAAGAGAAGGGTTTGTAGGAAGGTGCTGTCTGCACTGATGCAAGTCTATGCCCTAGTGGATGATGCTTCATCCGAAGGCAAGGGTATAGTGGAGAAAAGAGTCAATGAAGTCGAGTTGTCTGCGACTTTGTTGATGTCTTCCCGATGATCTATCGGAGTGCCTCCGGACAGGGATGTCGAATTTTCTATTGATCTCGCCCCCGGTGCCGCCCCGGTATCTAAAGCTCCGTACAGGATGGCTCCTACTGAGTTGAAAGAGTTGCAAAATCAGTTGAATGAGCTCATTGATAGAGGTTTCGTACAGCCTAGTGTGTCACCTTGGGGAGATCCGGTCTTGTTCTTCAAGAAGAAGGACGGTAGTATGCGCTTGTGCATCGACTACCGTGAGTTGAATAAGTTGACTATCAAGAATAGATATCCGCTGCCCAGAATTGATGATCTCTTCGATTAGTTGAAGGGTGCAGTTGTGTTCTCAAAGATTGACTTAAGGTCCGGATATCACCAATTGAAAGTGAAGTCTAGTGATATCTTCAAGACAGCTTTCCGAACGCGGTATGGTCACTACGAGTTTAGAGTCATGCCCTTCGGATTGACCAATGCTCCTGCGGTGTTCATGGACCTCATGAACCGAGTATTTCATGATGTGCTTGATAAGTTTGTGATTGTTTTCATTGATGACATCTTGATCTATTCGAAGAGCGAAGATGAGCATGCGAGTCATCTAAGTTTCACTTTGCAAAGGTTGCGAGAAAAGAAGTTGTTCGCTAAGTTTAGCAAGTGTGATTTCCGGCTTAAGAGAGTGGTATTCCTTGGTCATGTAGTTTCAGCCGAAGGTATTCGTGTCGATCCCGAAAAGGTCCAAGCTGTGGCTGATTGGGAAAGACCGAAGTCGGAACGGAAATAAGAAGTTTTCTTGGATTGGCGGGTTACTACCGAAGGTTTATTGAGAATTTTTCTCGGTTGGCTGCTCCTATGACTAAGTTGACCAGGAAAGAAGAGAAGTTTGTTTGGTCTGACGCTTGTGAGAAGAATTTCCAAGAGTTGAAAGATAGATTGACAAGTGCCCCGGTTCGACTATACCCGATAGTTCCGGTGGTATGACAGTTTATACCGATGCGTCAAAGATTGGTTTGGGTTGTGTACTGATGCAACATGGCAAGGTCGTAGCCTATGCTTCTCGGCAATTGAAGGATTATGAGCGGAATTACCCCACTCACGATCTAGAACTTGCCGCCGTTGTCTTTGCTTTGAAGATTTGGAGACATTATCTTTACGGTGAGAAGATTGCCATTTTCACGGATCATAAGAGTTTGAAATACTTCTTTACCCAAAAGGAGTTGAACATGAGGCAAAGGAGATGGTTGGAACTAGTCTCCGATTATGATTGTGATATTCAAGATCATCCTGGGAAAGCAAATGTTGTTGCTGATGCTCTTAGTAGGAAGAACCAGAAGAAGACTTTGGATTTGAATGCTTTGAGTTTACCATTGTGGTCTTCTATTGAGAGTTTTGATTTGGAAATCGTCCCCGAGAATTCTGATTTTATTCTTTCTCGCCATGACGGCAAGATCTGGTCTTAGAAATAAGATTGTTGCTCTGCAGAGTTCTGATCAAGAGCTTTTGATCAAAGTTGAGAAGATTTCTTCGAATCCTGAGTCGGACCCCGACTTTGGTATATCCATGGATGGTGCTTTGTTGTTTAGAGGAAGACTGTGTGTGCCTGCAAATGAAGAAGTTAGGAAAGAAATATTGAAGGAAGCACACCAGTCGTCTTTACTATACACCCGGAAGCACCAAGATGTACAAGGACTTGAAGGAACATTTTTGGTGGATTGGTCTGAAGGCGGATGTTGATGATTTTGTTGCCAAGTGTGAGACTTGCCAACGTGTGAAAGCCGTTCGACAACCTCCATCCTGGATTACTTCAGCCTCTTCCTATTCCTAGTTGGAAGTGGGAGGATATCTCCATGGACTTTGTGACTAGCTTGCCTCGGACAAGTAAAGGCAATGACACCGTGTGGGTGATTGTTGATAGGTTGACCAAATCAGCCCATTTCATTCCTATGAAGATCACTCATACTCTGGATAAGCTAGCAAGGATTTATGTGGATAATGTGGTTCGTCTGCATGGTGTGCCATTGAGTATTGTTTCGGATCGTGATCCCAGGTTCACCTCAAGGTTTTGGAATAGTTTGCAGAAGGCCTTGGGAACCCAATTGAACTTGAGTACAGCTCATCATCCACAGCCGATGGACAATCTGAGCGGACAATTCAGACATTGGAAGACATGCTCAGATCTTGTGTGGTGGATATGGGTGGTAATTGGGATGAACACCTAGCTTTGGTTGAGTTTGCCTATAACAACAGTTATCAAGCAACAATAGGCATGGCTCCATTCAAGGCTTTGTATGGCAGTACTTGTAGGACACCTTTGTACTGGACTGAGATAGGTGAAAGAAAAGTCTTAGGTCCCGAGATGATTGAAGCTACGAGTGCTATGGTAGATATGATAAGAGAAAGGATTAAGTCTCGCCTACCAAGACAGAAATCTTATGCCGATAAGAGAAGGACCGATTTGGAATTTCAAGTTGGAGAGAAAGTCTTTCTCAAGGTTTCACCAATGAAGGGTGTGATGAGATTCAATGTTAAGGGAAAGCTTAGCCCTCGTTACATTGGACCTTTCGAGATTTTGGAAAAGGTTGGACCTGTTGCGTATCGATTAGCATTACCTCCGCCTCTTGCTGGTGTTCACAATGTGTTTCATATTTTGATGCTCCGAAAATACATAGAGAATCCGGAACACATTTTGCAGCAAGCACCTGAAGGACTTAGTGCTGATTTGACCTATGATGAAGAACCGGCCGAAATCTTGGATAGGAAGGACAAGCAGCTGCGGAATCGCACCATTCCTTTGGTGAAGATTCGGTGGAAGAACCATACCCCTGAAGAAGCTTCTTGGGAGAAGGAAGAAGATATGAAGGAGAAGTTTCCTTACCTCTTTGGAAGCACAGGTACGCTTTCAATTTCGGGGACGAAATTTCTTTAAGGGGGGGAGAATGTAAAACCCAGCCCTAACCTTGACCCGGAAACCTTGTTATTTGTAGGTCCGATGACCCGAAGTAAAGTAAGAAGTCAGCTTTGGGCCATCCCAGTGGAGGACTTGGTGTCCGGCTTTGAATCCATGAAAGTTGATGATGAAGTTCTATTTATGGAAACCGAATCTGATGAAGATCCGATTAGTTGATGGACTTGGAGTGCCCTCTATCTTGGTTTGAAGGCATTTCTACCTATTAGGTAAGTCACTTGACTTGTGTGCAAAACCCCTTTAGGATTGGATTTGATCTGGGCCTTCAATTCCCTGTTTTGGACTTGCTGTCTGCATTGGTCGACTGATTGGTCGACTGGGCCAGTCGACCAATCCACTCGACCAATGAGCGCTGTCTTTGGCAATTAGGTTGTTCTTGCTCTATTTAAGTCCAATCTCGAGTCCACTTCGTATTTGCTGCCTCCAAACTCTCTGGAACGAACCAAAGACCTCTGCAAGTCATCTCCCTTGCATCCCTGGTGTTTTCTTGACGGATCTTCGTCGAAACTCTTCTTTTTGCATCAAAAGGTATGTCTACCCTCTTTTCTTCTCCTCCATCTTTGTTTTTCTTTCCTTTTTGAGTTGAGACAGTAGAAGAGATGCTGCATTCTCTCGTTGCAAACATCTCCGAACATGTTCTCATGATCATCCTAAGGATTTGAGGCTAGAACAATGATCTTAACTATGATCATTGCAAGCTTTTGAGGGAATCATGATCAAACCATGATCTAATCTTTGTTAAACTTCTGATTTGAATTCTGATCTCTTTGGATCTTCTATACTGATCATATTAGTAGTTAATTACTGTGTTTTCCTTCCATGATCCATAATCTATAAATTTCTAGTTGTTCTCTTCTACCATACTATGTGTTCTTCATGATGCATGGTAGTTACATATATGGTAGGTTTTATTTCCTTATTTAGATTTATGCTTCTAAGCCTTGTTCCTTGAAGATCTAAGTATGTTTTCATGATACCATTACCCGAAGCAATGATCCATCCTCCTATTGTTCTTGTCTTTGTTTTCTATTTCAAATTCATCAAGATCCATGGTTGATCTAATTATGGTAACTTTTTGTTTCCTAATTTGGATCTTGATATCTTGATTTGATTGGTGTTTTGAAGTCCCCTATATGTTAGAATACTACTGATGTAGTTTACCCCTTGATTAGTACCCTTTTGAACCACCAAATTCGGATTTCATATCTTAAAACTCTGTTTTTTTGGCTATCGTCTCTGCATTGGTCGATCGATTGGTCGATCGGCCACTCGACCAATCCACTCGACCAATGAGTACAAAGCAACTCCAGAATTGCTCTGTGTTGGATGTTTTGGTATCTTTTACTGTTAGGGATCTTTCCTAATATGTTGTATATACTTGTTTAGGACCTTCTTCTCAAGTTTGCCAAGATCTTACTTGATTTCTTAGGATTCCTTTGCGAGTTATAAAAGGTAAGGATGGTTATTTCCTTAATTACATAGATAGCATGAATCTAGTTTCTATATTTGAATATCATAGATATGATTCCTAAATTAGATTCTTACAATGATATACTACTGTTGCATAACTTTGATTACAGTAGCATTACTTATTCATATTGAATTGACTCATGTATGATTTACTTACCAATTATATACAAGGTGATTGCAATTATTGATTTCTTTCCTTATATGAGGTTACCATATATGTGATGATATGAATTGATGCATGTGTATGCTTAAGTATGGTTGGAAAGGAGAGGTGTCCTTTTGACACTTCTGTCCTTGGACTACTACGGGAATATTATGGGATGTTTCCGGAGATGCCCTCTGGACACCTTCCTAAACTGTTGGATGACATATTTAGGATTGTCTAGTAGTGTTTCGCTAGGATGTCCTGTTATGTCAGACCCTAATCGGAGGGGTATTGAGACCGAACGACCCGTGGTAGCAATGGGGATTCATGGGCGCTCAAGACCGGTAACCAACCCGTGAGAGGACAGAATCACATTGTGGGGGCCATTTATTGGTAGGGTTGCATATGGTTAGACTTGGGCTCACGGGCGCTTAAGACCGGTAACCAACCCGTGAGAGGACGTGAGAGCTTCCCGTTTACCATATGTGGATGATCAATAGGGTTGATGAGTCCGTAGTCGGGGACTATGAGGACTCTAGTGTGAAGGATACCGGAAAGGATCGTCGGGACGAGGAATGGAAGTATCCGGATCCGACTTGATGTAACTAAGTAGAAGACTTGCATTTGGCTAGGTTTTACCCCGACATGCGCCAATACTTATACCAAATGGTTGTGAGAGAGTGTGTTGACTTAACCCCCCGCCATGGTTTGTCCCGAGGGATGAAGGACCCATTACCAATCGGCTGCTCAAGACCGGTGAAATGATCCGTGAGAGAATCCAAGATATCTTAAATGGTTGAGGATGTGAGTGGACTTTCCTAAAGAAGTACGGTGCTATGACTTAAAGCATGTCCGCCAATAGAGACCAAGCATACATAGAGTTAGATTCATTCATTCATTGCTTGTCTCATATCATATTGCATTTATGTTTGTTCGGAATCCTCGCCATTTATGTTATTATGGATTTTAATCGCTTTACCGAGTTTCTTTGAAACTCATTCCTTTATTGTACAATGTTTGTTAGACTATCCTGCGCAGGTTCCGAGTATTATGACGGTCCCTATGAAGAAGCGCAAGGCGAAGAGGCATATCTCCGGGAAGGTGATTGCGGTTACCACAATTACTCGAAGATCCCGCGAGTGGTTATGCTCCGTACGATGCTTAGTCCGACCATCGAGTGGAAGCGTCCTTGTGCCATTTATGAGATTTACACTTATAAGGATGTTGTCTATAAAGTGGAGAACAATTTAGTTACCCAATGTACTAGCTACTGGGATTAGATTTTATTTAGTTTATTCTCTTTAGAGCTACTTTTCCGCTGGTTGTAAAGTGGGATTTTTACCTCACTTTACTTATCTGTTTGACACTCTGATTATATCTATTATTCTGATTCATTTATGATTCATTCTTTCTTTATTGGATCTATGGTTTATCTTCCGCACTTTTGTTATGATTGTTCATGATTATGTTATTGTTTATGTGGGAGGTTGATCACTCGATACCTGATCTTCGGGCTGTGGATCACACTCTCGGGTATGCCAGATAGGGTACCGGCTGGGAGGGCGTGGGAGGGCGTGACAGTATGACAGTTTTTACCGATGCGTCAAAGATTGGATTGGGTTGCGTACTGATGCAACATGGCAAGGTCGTAGCCTATGCTTCTCGGCAATTGAAAGATTATGAGAGGAATTATCCCACTCACGATCTAGAACTTGCCGCTGTTGTCTTTGCTTTGAAGATTTGGAGACATTACCTCTACGGTGAGAAGATTGCCATTTTCACGGATCATAAGAGTTTGAAATACTTATTTACCCAAAAGGAGTTGATCATGAGACAAAGGAGATGGTTGGAACTAGTCTCTGATTATGATTGTGATATTCAGTATCACCCTGGGAAGGCAAACGTTGTTGCTGATGCTCTTAGTAGGAAGAACCAAAAGAAGACTTTGGATTTGAATGCTTTGAGTTTACCATTGTGGTCTTCTATTGGGAGCTTTGATTTGGAAATTGTCCCTGAGAATTCTGATTTTATTCTTTCTGCCATGACGGCAAGATCTAGCCTTAGAGATAAGATTGTTGCTCAGCAGAGTTCTGATCAAGAACTTTTGATCAAAGTTGAGAAGATTTCTTCGAATCCTGAGTCGGATTCCGACTTTGGTATATCCATGGATGGTGCTTTATTGTTTAGAGGAAGACTGTGCGTGCATGCAAAACGAAGAAATTAAAAAGGAAATATTGAAGGAAGCACACCAGTCTTTCTTTACTATACACTCGGGAAGCACCAAGATGTACAAGGACTTGAAGGAACATTTTTGGTGGATTGGTTTGAAGGCTGATGTCGATAATTTTGTTGCCAAGTGTGAGACTTGCCAACGTGTGAAAGCCGTTCGACAACCCCCATCTGGATTACTTCAACCCCTTCCTATTCCTAGTTGGAAGTGGGAGGATATCTTTATGGACTTTGTGACTAGCTTGCCTCGGACAAGTAAAGGCAATGACACCGTGTGGGTGATTGTTGATAGGTTGACCAAATCGGCCCACTTCATTCCTATGAAAATCACTCATACTCTGGATAAGCTAGCAAGGCTTTACGTGGATAATGTGGTTCACCTGCATGGCGTGCCATTGAGTATTGTTTCTGATCGTGATCCTAGGTTCACCTCAAGGTTTTGGAATAGTTTGCAGAAGGCCTTGGGAACCCAATTGAACTTGAGTACAGCTCATCATCCACAAGCCGATAGACAATCCGAGCGGACAATTCGGACATTGGAAGACATGCTCAGATCTTGTGTGGTGGATATGGGTGGTAATTGGGATGAACACCTAGCTTTGGTTGAGTTTGCCTATAACAACAGTTATCAAGCAACAATAGGCATGGCTCCATTCAAGGCTTTGTATGGAAGTACTTGTAGGACACCTTTGTACTGGACTGAGACAGGTGAAAGAAAAGTCTTAGGTCCTGAGATGATTGAATCTACGAGTGCTATGGTAGATATGATAAGAGAAAGGATTAAGTCTCATTGATCAAGACAGAAAATCTTATGCCGATAAGAGGAGGACCGATTTGGAATTTCAAGTTGGAGAGAAAGTTTTCCTGAAGGTTTCACCAATGAAGGGTGCGATGAGATTCAATGTTAAGGGAAAGCTTAGCCCTCGTTTCATTGGACCTTTCGAGATTTTGGAAAATGTTAGACCTGTTGCGTATCGATTAGCATTACCTCCGCCTCTTGCTGGTGTTCACAATGTGTTTCATATTTCGATGCTCCGGAAATACATAGAGAATCCGGAACACATTTTGCAGCAAGCACCTGAAGGACTTAGTGCTGATTTGACCTACGATGAAGAGCCGGCCGAAATCTTAGATAAGAAGGACAAGCAGCTGCGGAATCGCACCATCCCTTTGGTGAAGATTCGGTGGAAGAACCATACCCTTGAAGAAGCTTCTTGGGAGAAGGAAGAAGATATGAAGGAGAAGTTTCCTCACCTCTTTGGAAGCACAGGTACGCTTTCAGTTTCGAGGACGAAATTTCTTTAAGGGGGGGAGAATGTGAAACCCAGCCCTAACCTTGACCCGGAAACTTTGTTATTTGTAGGTCCAGTGACCCGAAGTAAAGTAAGAAGTCAGCTTTGGGCCATCCCAGTGGAGGACTTGGTGTCTGGCTTTTAATCCATGAGTGTTGATGATGAGGTTCTATTTATGGAAACTGAATCTTGATGAAGATCGGATTAGTTGATGGACGTGGAGTGCTCTCTATCATGGTTTGAAGGCATTTCTACCTATTAGGTAAGTCACTTGATATGTGTGCAAAACCCCTTTAGGATTGGATTTGATCTGGGCCTTCAATTCCCTGTTTGGGAGTTGCTGAACTAATTGGTCGACTGGACCAGTCGACCAATCCACTCGACCAATGGGTTCTGTCTTTGGTAATTAGGTCTTGCTTGCTCTATTTAAGTCCAATCTCGAGTCTACTTCGTATTTTCTACCTCCAAACTCTTTGGAACGAACCAAAGACCTCTGCAAGTCATCTCCCTTGCATCCTTGGTGTTTATCTTGACGGATCTTTGTCAAAACTCTTCCTCTTGCATCAACGGTATGTCTACACTCTCTTCTTCTTCTCCATCTCTGTTTTTCTTTCCTTTTTGAGTTGAGACAGTAGAGGAGATGCTGCATTCTCTATTGCAAACATCTCTAGACTTGTCTCTCATGATCTTCCTTAGGATTAATGGCTAATGCAATGATCTTAACCATGATCATTGCAAGCTTTTGAAGGAATCATGATCAAATCATGATCTTGTCTTTGTTCATCTTTTGATTTAAATTCTGATCTTCTTAGATCTACTATATTGATCATGTTAGTAGTCAATCGCTGTGTTTTCTTTACATGATCCATGATCTATCAATCTCTAGTTGTTTCTCTTCTACCATACCATGCTTTCTTCAAGAATCATGACAGTTACATCTATGGTAGGTTTTGTTTCCTTATTTAGATTTATGTCCTTAGATCTATTTTCTTGAAGATCTAAGTATGCCTTCTATGATATCTTTATCTGAATCAATGATTCATTCTCCTATTGTTCTTGTCTTTGATTTCTATCTTGAATTCTTCAAGAACCATGATTGATCTAATTATGGTAACTTTTTGTTTCCTAATTTGTAACTTGAAGACTTGATTCGATTAGTGTTTTGAGGTCCTCTATATGTTAGGATACTACCAATGTAGTTTACCCCTTGTTTAGTACCCTTTTGAACCACCAAATTCGGTTCTTTATTCTTAAAACTCTGATTTTGTAGGCCATCGTCTCCATTGGTCGACTGATTGGTCGATCGGGGACAAGAGACCAATCCAATCGACCAATGAGTACAGCAACTCCAGATTTGGTCTGTTTTGGATGTTTTGATATCTTTTCTGTTAGGGATCTTTCCTAATATGTTGTATACACTTGTTTAGGACCTTCTTCTCAAGTTTGTCAAGATCTTACTTGATTTCTTAGGATTCCTTTGCAAGTTATAAAAGGTAAGGATGG
The DNA here is from genome assembly GCF_041222555.1 of Hakea prostrata. Lineage (NCBI taxonomy): Eukaryota > Viridiplantae > Streptophyta > Magnoliopsida > Proteales > Proteaceae > Hakea > Hakea prostrata. Next base: position 18,146,666 of record NC_142608.1, read on the forward strand.
TTACTTCTTTAACAACATAAATTGCATATCTTAGTTTCTATATTTGAATCTTGTTAATTTATTTCTTTAATTAGATTCTTATAATGTTATACTACTGTGGTACTGTCTTGATATCAGTAGCATTACTTGTTTATATTAAATTGACTCATGTATGATTTACTTACCAGTTATATACAAGTTGATTGTAATTATTGATTTCTTTCCATATATGAAGTTACCATATATGTGATGTTATGAATTGATGCTTGTGTATGCTTAAGTATGGTTTGGAAAGGAGAGGTGTCCTTTTGACACTTCTGTCCTTGGACTACTACGGGAATATTATGGGATGTTTCCGGAGATGCCCTCTGGACACCTTCCTAAACTGTTGGATGACATATTTAGGATTGTCTAGTAGTGTTTGGCTAGGATGTCCCGTTATGTCGACCCTAATCGGAGGGGTATTGAGCCCGAACGACCCGTGGTAGCAATGGGGATTCATGGGCGCTCAAGACCGGTAACCAACCCGTGAGAGGACAGGAATCACATTGTGGGGGCCATTTATTGGTAGGGTTGCATATGGATAGACTTGGGCTCACGGGCGCTCAAGACCGGTAACCAACCCGTGAGGGGACGTGAGAGCTTCCCGTTTACCATATGTGGATAACCAATAGGGTTGATGAGTCCGTAGTCAGGGACTATGAGGACTCTAGTGTGAAGGATACCGGAAAGGATCGTCGGGGACGAGGAATGGACGTATCTGGATCTCGACTTGATGTAACTAAGTAGAAGACTTGCATTTGGCTAGGCTTAACCCTGACATGCGCCGGTACTTAGACCAATGGTGATGTGAGAGAGTGGTGACCTATACCCCCAGCCATGGAATGTCCCGAGGGATGCCGGACCCATTACCAACTGATGATGAGTGAATGAGACTTTCCTAAAGAAGTACGGTGCTATGACTTAAAGCATGTCCGCCAATAGAGACCAACAGATACATAGAGTTAGATTCATACATTCATTGTTTGTCTCATACCATATTGCATTTATGTTTGTTTTGTAATCCTACCATTTATGTTATTATGGATTTAACTGCCTTACTGAGTTTCTTTGAAACTCATTCCTTTTTGTACAATGTTTGTTAGACTATTCTACAGGTTCTGAGTATCATGACTGCTCGTATGAAGAAGCGCAAGGAGAAGAGGCATATCTCCAGGAAAGTGATTGAGGTTACGACAATTACACTGAAGATCCCGCGAGTGGTTATGCTCCGTACGATGCTTAGTCCGACCATAGAGTGGAAGCGCCCTTGTGCCATTTATGAGATTTATACTTATAGGGATATTGTCTATAAGATTGAGAACAATTTAGTTACCTATTGTACCTGCTATTGGGATTAGATTCTATCCTGTTTCTTCTCTTTTAGAACTACTTTTTCGCTGGTTGTAGAGTGGGATTTCGCCTCACTTTACTTATCTGATTTAGACACTCTGATTATATTTAGTACTCTGATTTTTATATGATTCATTCTTTCCTTATTTGGATTTATGGTTTATCTTTCGCACATCTATTATTATTGTTCATGATTATGTTATTGTTTATGAGGGAGGTTGATTACTCGATACCTGATCTTCGGGCTGTGGATCACACTCTCGGGTATGCCAGATTGGGTACCGGCTGGGAGGATGTGACATCGGATGTGTCACTCGATAGATCATGGCATTTTGGATTATGTAAGCCAAGTCTATCTGGTAGCGGGTGTACACTGAGAAGGTCATCATAGCCTACATGAGTGAAATCTCACTCTGATGACCTGCCTTAGGCAGCAAGTTCTGTGCTATGATCCTAGAGATGATCCTGCATGAGGGATACAACTCGGTCACTGACTCTACCCCTCTGCACTCCTGTGGGCAAATGGTCGAGAAGACGAGAGCTCTCTCCTCCCAGTGAATGACATCTTTTGACAGCCCCCGGCTCGAACCATCTCCTGTCACCGTGGATGTATGGCACGTCTAGGATGTGAGCCAGCTCCTCTGTGGTGAAGCGGATGTCTGTAGTCTTCACCCGGCTCTCTATCACCAGCCTAGTGTCGTGCTCTTCATCCATCTCTCTGTGGAAGGTCAAGTTGCTGTAGAATAACCTGACTAGCTTTGGATAGGCATCCTTGTTCAAAAACAAGGTACCTCTCCAGCCCACAGCCGCAAATCTACTCTCGATCTAGAATTGTGCTACCTCTGAAGTCACTACTGGTCGACCATGCTCGATCGGACGATGATTGAAGTGGCCAAAGTACAGCTCCTGTGCCTCTAGTGATCTAAAGTAGTCTGGATGGACTGGGTCATGTGCGTCACCTCTACCTCGACTACGACCTCGGCCGCGAATGGGTACTCTCCTACCTCCGCGGGCAGCCATCTAGTGAGAAAATCTGTTTTTAGGCGAAAAAGATGCAAAATGAGAAGCCATGAGATGTCCAATAATTACCTATTAGTGTAAAAATGCATAGTGAATAGTAGATCTATGCCTAGACATGTTATGAGAAGTAAAAAAAACATTTTTGCACAAAAGAAAACCTAAAAATAGTTACACATTGTAGTTCTATCATGCAAACCATAGAAATGAAGGGTTTTATGAGAAGATTACCTGTGTAGTGTGTAAGCGTCGCATGGGAAGTAGATCCGAAGCCAACGGAGTCTCTAAAATACTTTCCTAACCCTTTGCACGAAATCCCCAGAGCCCAAAATGTGTTTGGAGCAGTGTAGAAGTGAAATGAGACCCAAAAACCTTATTTGAAACGTTGCTATTGCGCGTATTTTGGGGCGGTCGCTACTGGCGGTCGATTGATTTGAGCGACCGGCTCAAGCGACTAGTCCAGTTACTGTTGCACAGATTTTTGGATTTTGGCTCTGTTTTGTTGATTTTTGGAAATTGTGCTTGTTGCTGCTTATGTTTGTGAATGTTGGCCATGTTGTGGAGTTATTTTGACTTGTGAAATTTTTCCGGACTTGATCATTGAGTGTTGCTAATCTCTGGAATTCTTTCGCAGAATGGTTCAATTAAGGAATCGTGCTGTTAATGGTCAAGATGAAGAAGAAGGTGGTGAGAATTAGAACCGTGTTGAGATACCTACAGTAAACACTGGAACTGAGCCTCCCCGAGTTGAAATTCCTCCCACTGGTGGAAATCCTCCGCAGGCACCGCAAGTAGTCTCTATTCAGGATGTGATGAACATTCTGGGAAACATGGTGCATCAGCAGCAGAATCAGTTTACTACTATGATGCAAGGTTTTGCGACTACTCAGCAGAATGCCCAGTCAGCTCTTAATCCTAATGGAGCTGGTACTTCTGCAGCTGGTACTTTTTTGGACGGTTTTGCCCCTGGTCCGCATGCAAGGTTGATGGAGCATTTCTTGAAGCTTGAGATCCCTGCTTTTACTGGTATTTCGTCGGATACATTGTTCCCTAACAAGTGGATCCGAGAGATGGAAAAACCTTTTCGCAACCTCCGTTGCAATGAAGCTCAAAAGATTCTATGTGCAGAACAGAGACTGCAACATGAAGCAGATGCATGGTGGAATGCTACCAGACCTATTTTGGAAGCTTCGCACCCGGTTCTTACTTGGGAAATTTTCAAGGATTCATTTTGCAAGAATTACTTTCCTGAGTCTGTGAGAGATGCTAAAGAAGTTGAGTTCATGGCACTCACGCAAGGACCTAGTACTGTTCTGGAGTACCAGAAGAAGTTTGAAGAATTGTTCTACTTTGCCCCTGATGCTTTCAAAGGTGACCGTGAGAAGGCAAAGAAGTTCTTCAAAGGTTTGAGGCCGTCACTGAAGACTTACCTGGCAATTCATCCGATTGTGGATTATGCTAAGATGGTACAGAATGCGAAGAAGGTAGAAGATAATGAGAGAGAGAATTATCTGCTCTAGCGTTACGTTGCGAACAGGAATCATTTGGGTGACCGTAACTGGAGATTCTCTAGGCCTGCTCCTTATACTGCCCCTTCGTTTCAGCCTAGAGGAGCTAGTTCCAGTTTTAGCTCTGCTTCGAACTATGGTTATGATGGTGCACCGGTGCGTCCTGTTGCAGGTAGTCAGGGTACTGGACCGATCTATGCTAATCCTCGTCCAGTGGTTAATAACCAGAGACCTGCATATCCTTCTTCCGCAGCTCCTGTGAGTGGTAGGGATTTGATCTGCTTTAACTGTGGAAAGCCGGGTCATTATTCTCGTAACTGCACTCAGAAGCCGAATTCTCAGGTGTCAGCTTTGAAGCCTGCTTCGAATGTTCCCACTGGTAAAGTGTTCAGTGTTGTTGGTTCAGAATTTGAGACAAATCACGATGTTGTGACAGGTATTATTTCAGTATCATCTACCTCTGCTTTTGTATTATTTGATATTGGTGCATCGCATTCATTCATAGCATCTTCTTTTGTGAGTCGTATTCCTGTTACACTTGTGAAGTTGGAAAGAGGACTAGTTATTAGTACTCCTACCAGATCTATTGTTAGATTAGATGAAGTGGTTGAATCTTGTCCCGTTGTTATTGCTGGTAGAACCCTTGAAGCCCGTTTGATCAAGTTAGACATGTCTGATTTTGATGTGATATTTGGAATGGATTGGTTATCTAAGTATGGCGCAGTTATCCTTTGCTCGGAAAGGAAGGTACTGTTTCATCCTATGGGTGATAGTCCGTTTGAGTATCAAAGTAGTCAAGAGAAGTTGAACAAGAAGATAGTGGCTGCGACTGTGAAAGTCAAGCAGTGGACTAAGAATGTTGGACTTCTTTCCTCTTCTGTGGATGTCTCGGAAGGTGTGAAATGGTTTTTTGATATCGAAGTTGTCAGGGACTTTCCTGATGTTTTCCCTGATGATTTGTCTGGTTTGCCTCCAGAGAGGGAGTTAAGAGTTTTCAATTGATCTAATTCCTGGAGCAGCTCCTGTGTCGAATGCTCCGTATCGGATGGCTCTGACTGAGTTGAAGGAACTTCAGAATCAGTTAAATGATTTGTCAAGGAAAGGGTTTATCCAACCCAGTGTTTCGCCCTGGGGAGCCCTGGTGTTGTTTGTGAAGAAGGACGGTAGTATGCGAATGTGCATAGACTATCGGGAATTGAACAAGTTGACGATTAAAAATAAATATCCTCTCCCTAGGATCGACGACTTGTTTGATCAGTTGAAAGGTGCCTCTGTGTTCTCGAAGATCGATCTGAGATCTGGGTATCATCAGTTAAGAGTGAAGTCCAGTGATGTCTGCAGGACCGCATTTAGGACTAGATATGGGCATTATGAATTCCGAGTTATGCCATTTGGTCTTACTAATGCTCCGGCAGCGTTCATGGATCTGATGAACCGAGTGTTTCAGGATGTCTTAGATAAGTTTATCATTGTATTTATTGATGACATTCTGATTTATTCAAAGAGCGAAGAAGAACATGTTGGGCATTTGAATTTTGCCTTGCACCGTTTGAGAGAGAAGAAGTTGTTTGCCAAGTTCAGCAAATGTGACTTTTGGTTACCTAAAGTTATGTTCTTAGGTCACATTGTTTCTGCTGACGGTATTAAGGTTGACCCTACAAAGGTTCAAGCTGTGGCTGATTGGGACCGACCTAAGTCAGTCACTGAGATTCGAAGTTTTCTTGGTATGGCGGGTTATTATAGGCGCTTCATTGAGAATTTCTCCAGAATTTCAGCACCTATGATGAAGCTTACCAGAAAAGGAGTCAAGTTTGAGTGGAAGGAAGCCTGTGAAGAGAGTTTCCAAGAACTCAAGAAAAGGTTAACTAATGCTCCTGTGTTGACGATACCAGATGACCCTAGAGGTTTGACAGTGTATATCGATGCCTCTAAAGTTGGTTTGGGATGCATTTTGATGCAGCATGGGAAGGTGGTAGCTTATGCTTCTAGGCAGTTGAAGAACTAAGAGCATAATTATCCTACTTATGACTTGGAATTGGCAGCTGTGGTTTTTGCTCTGAAGATTTGGCGTCACTATCTTTATGGTGAAAAGATATCGATTTTCACTGACCACAAGAGTCTCAAGTATTTCTTTACTCAGAAGGAGTTGAATATAAGACAGAGAAGATGGCTAGAACTGGTGAAGGACTATGATTGTGATATTCAGTATCATCCAGGAAAAGCTAATGTGGTTGCTGATGCCTTAAGTAGAAAGAGTAATCGAGGAAGTGTGGTTCTAACGTGTCTCAGTAAGCCCTTATTGTTCTCCGTTGTAAGTTTTGGACTTGAGATTTTTTCAGAAAGTTCTGGTGCTATTTTGGCAGCAGTGTCAGTTCGACCGAGTTTGAGGGACCGAATTGTTGCTCTACAGTCGACTGATCCGGAATTGAAGAAGAAGATTGACTTAATCACTTCAAAGACTAAGGAAGTGGAAGATTTCTCCCTAGCCTTTGATGGTGCTCTTGTTTTTAGAGGAAGAGTTTGTGTTCCTGCTGTGGAAGACCTCAGAAGCGAAATCTTGACTGATGCTCATCAATCAATCTTTACTATTCATCCCGGAAGTGTGAAGATGTACCATGATATGAAAGGGTATTTTTGGTGGTCTGGCATGAAGAATGATGTGGAAGATTTCATTGCTAAGTGTGGAACTTGTCAACGTGTGAAAGCTGTCCGGCAGCCTTCGTTTGGCCTCCTGCAACCTCTTCCAGTACCTAGTTGGAAGTGGGAAGACATTGCTATGGATTTTGTCACTGGTCTGCCCCGATCTGGAAGAGGGAATGACTCAGTGTGGGTGGTAGTGGACCGATTAACCAAATCGGCACACTTCATTTCAATGAAGATCACCTATTCTATGGATAAGTTGGCCCGACTCTATGTTGATAATGTGGTGAGACTGCATGGTGTTCCGGTTAGCATTGTGTCAGATAGAGACCCGAGGTTTACGTCGCGTTTCTGGAATAGTTTGAAGAAAGCTCTGGGTACTCAGCTGGATTTGAGTACTGCTCATCATCCTCAGACCGATGGCCAATCGGAAAGGACCATACAGATTTTGGAAGATATGCTTAGAGCGTGTGTCATAGATATGAGTGGTAACTGGGATGACCACCTAGCCTTGGTGGAGTTTGCTTATAATAACAATTATCAGTCTACTATTGAAATGGCCCCGTTTAAAGCTCTGTATGGAAAGACTTGTAGAACTCCTCTGTATTGGGATGAAGTTGGGGAAAGGCATGTTCTTGGCCCTGATCTAATCGAAACCACCAGCACCATGGTGGATATGATTTGAGAAAGGATCAAAACTGCTCAGTCTCGACAGAAATCTTATGCGGATAAAAGAAGGTCTGACCTTGAGTTTCAAGTTGGTGAGCGTGCGTTTTTGAAAGTTTCGCCGATGAAAGGAGTCATGCGTTTTAATGTTAAAGGAAAGCTCAGCCCTAGGTATATTGGTCCCTTTGACATTATTGAAAAGGTTGGACCAAAGTAGCTTATCGGTTGGCTCGCCCCCCCTCTCTTGCTGGTGTGCATGATGTATTCCATGTATCTATGCTAAGGCAATGCTTGACAAGTGCAGAGCAGTTGCTCCAAAGATGAACTGGAAGGTTTGAGTGCAGATTTGACGTATGATGAAGAACCGGCTGAGATTTTGGATCGGAAGGACAAGCAGTTGAGAAATCGAACTATACCTTTGGTGAAGATCAAATGGAAGAATCACTCTTTTGAGGAAGCATCTTGGGAGAAAGAAGATGAGATGCGGTCCAAGTATCCTCACCTTTTTGGACCTTCAGGTACGTTGTAATTTCGGGGACGAAATTTCTTTTAAGGAGGGAGGAATGTAACAACCCCCATATTTCTAACCCGAGATCCGTATTCCAGGTCCGAGAACCCGAAGGTCTAGTCGGGTGAACTTGTGGAGTGTCCGGATTGAAGCCCATGATCCATACTCTGGACCCATGGATCTGGACCCTTTATCTGAAGAGCCTGCCTTGGTTGGATTTTGGAATTCTGAAAGTCAGGTGTTGTTTAGAGATGTCCGGAATGAAGGTAAGATCTCCCCCATCTCTTCTTTAGGGCTAGGTTGGCCTTGGGTATCAACCCCCTAGCAAAAGCACCCTTGAATGGAAAATTACATGGGGGCGGTTGCTAGTGGCTGTCGATCAAACCAAGCGACCGCCTGGAGCGACCGCCCGGTATGTTTTCGGGGATTTTGCCCTATTTTGCCCCCTAACTTCTATAAAAGGCAACCTTCGTCTAATTAACAAATACTTTATTCGTGGTTGCTTATTTGGGAGGTTAGACGGCTGCGGGGAAGATCCGAAAGAGACTCGGAGTGCTGGCAGTGACTTGGAAGATCAGTCCTTTCCTTCTCTGACTCTCTGGCGTGAGGTATTGAATTAATCCTTTGTTCTTTACTCTCATTGTCCGTTAGATTAGTATTAACCCTTTCCCTCGTCTTTGTGATTACCCCCTTGGATATTTTTAACTCTCTTTTTAATCTACTTGAGATGGATTAACCGTAAACGAAACCCTGTTTCCGTGAGAAGGTTAATCCAGTCAAGGGGAGGGTTATGGGTAATCTATTGATGGTAATGGTTAGTTTTCCCTCACCCTTTTGGCTTAGGGAGTGTTAGATTCGAGACTTAGGTCAAGATTACTCGGAATCCGGATTGAAATTGAGTAATCAGAGGCCTGAGTTTTAGATTGAAACTCACTGTTTTTGGGGCGGTCACTAGTGGCGGTCGCTCAACCTAAGCGACCGGCCCAACCGACCGGCTGGTAAATAGAGACCAAATGGTTTTTGGTTCTGATTCAAATTGATTCATTTAACTTATATGTTATTGTAACCCTGTATATAGGTAACTACTGTTTGAAAGAAAAGTCATATAATTGTTATCGGATTTCATTTTACGGACAATCTTATTATATGCAGGTAAGGACAATTCATCCTATCTCTTAAATAGACTTATAATATGTTAACCTAGTGTATATTTGAAATCATATTTCTTTATATATGCTGTTGTTTACATGTTTTATATAGAAATCATATTACTTTACTGCTGTTTGTCTTATTATATACATATTGTGTTGATGATGGATGTTATGTATTAATGGTAGTTGGTATATGGTTCTGATGGATGGGGTATCTATTTTGGGATATCTTAGCTAGGGATATCAGGAGGCTGTGGAATGGGACACATGCCTGCTGATGTCTCCAGCACTGTCTTTACTATTTGATGGCATTATTTAGGTAGAGTCTAGATTACATGGTTAGGTACCCCAGATGCTACTACCCTTTCGGTAGGGGGATTGAAACCGAGTGACCCGTGATGACAGTGATGTGACTTGGTGGTCCACTGTTAGTCATATAAATGGTAGGGTTGCATATGTTAGGGTTGGGCTCATGGATGTCCAAGGATCGGACCGGGTGTTGTGAGGAATCATGAGAGCATCCGCCCCAATAATATGTGGATGACCATAGGGTTAAGGAGTGGAGTCCAACAGAGGTATCCAGTCCGTGAGGATTCTTTCTCCTAGGTTGCGAAGGATAATGAACCGAGTTGGTTGGTGCCATAGGGGATGTATCTGGACTTCATGTAGACATGTAACCAATATGACCTTGCATTGGATTAGAAACCCCGACATGCGCCAGTACTCATTACCAATGGTCGTGGTAAGAGAGTGTTGACTTAACCCCCAGCCTTGGAATTGAGAGCCAGGTGTGGACTTTCCCCTTTTTCGCAGGATCCCTACAGAGGTAGCCAGTCCTTGCCGGATCAGAGTGATGAGACTTACCTAGAGGAGGGCTGGTGTATAACTTAAAGCATGTCAACTATTAGAGACTTGCATAGTTAGAAATCATAGTATCATTCATATTTTTCATTCATTTATATTAATCATGTATCGTGGCATTGTTGGATATATTGATGGGATGTTGATTGTTTCTTACTGAGTTCTCTAGAACTCACGTCTTTATTTTGTATTGTTTATTAGCCTGCACAGAAGAAGGAACTTTATAGGAAGATGGACTGGTTTCCTATGAAGGAACCATCCCGTATGAAGAAGATGTGGCACCGTCAGTAGGAGATGGAAATAGCATGTGCGGGAGCTCCTGTAGCTGCATGGAGTGCGCTTATCGCACCTATTGATTATCAAAGGCGGAGGGTGGTCAGAAAGTTTGCTTGGCGAATAGAGGTGAATTGGAGAACACCTTACCTTGAGATCCATGAAAAACATTTTTTAGATTTAGAAAAGGAAACTGGGAAGAAATTGATATAACCTTTTTGTTTACTTCCGCTGAAACTTTTATCCATTTTATTCATTATTTCTTTCTTTATTTACTGACATTGGAGTATTTTGGACTCCTGTAATTCATTTAATTCAATTATTGAATAGTCTTTGCTCTTGATTATCTTTATTTGTCTTAAATATTGTTGTTAGACTAAAACCTTGGATCTTGTGACGGATCGCACCCACGGGTTGTCGAGCAGGTAACCGAGACTGACGGGTGGGGTGTGGCATATCATCTCTGAGATATTCCACGATTGGGTCCATCAAACATTGTTCGGCTTCAATATAGGAGATCTCCTTCTCCTGATTGCTTGGGAATGTTACTTCCTCAATATAGACCGAAGGTTCTAAATTCTTTTCTTTGGCATTAGCTAGTCTTGATAGCTCATCTGCCATTATATTTTCTTTTCTTGGGATTTGACATACTTTCAGATTCCTGAATTCTTTCTGCAACACTTGCACAATTTCTTGATACTTTTGTAGTCGGGGTTCTTTGATGCCATACTCCCCTTGTACTTGATTGACAAAAAGTTGTGAGTCACTAAAGACAGTTACCTCTGCTATTGCCAATGCTTTTGACAAGCGAAGTCCAGCTATTAGAGCCTCGTACTCCGCTTCGTTATTGCTCGCTTCGAATACGAACCTCAACGCATAACAAATAATTAAACCTGCTGGGCTTTTCAAAAGAATCCGAGCCCCAGCTCCTTGTTTATTGCTCGAACCGTCCACGTATACCTCCCACATGGTTGGAATACTAGGCTCGACAATCTCCTCTATCGGTGAAGTTGTTTCTACTACAAAGTCGGCCAATGCTTGGGCCTTGATTGTCGTTCGAGGCTTAAAACTTACTTGGAATTCGCTTAGCTCGACCAACCATGCTACCATTCTTCCAGACAAATCAGGTTTACGAAGAACTTTACTAAGAGGAAAAGTAGTAAATACCTCGATTGGATGCACCTGAAAGTATGGCCATAGTTTTCTGGCCACTACCATAAGAGCCAAAGCCTACTTTTCAATCTGGGAGTATCGTGTTTTTGTGTTGAGTAGTATGTGGCTGACATAATAGATTGGCCACTGTTTCTTGTCTTTCTCTCGAACGAGTACCGCACTTACTGCCAAGGGGGATGTTGCTAAATATAGTTGCGAAATTTCTCCCTTCTCTGGTCGGGATAGAAGTGGCGGTTTTCCCAGTGTTTCCTTCAGATCTTTGAACGCCTTTTGACATTCTTACGACCATTTTGCCTCCTTACTGCCTCTCAAATCTATGAGTGCTTTGAAGAAAGGTAGGCACTTTTCTCCTGACTGTGAGATGAACCGGTTCAACGCAGCTACTCTCCCTATTAGGCATTGCACATCTCAAACAGTCTTGGGTGCTTCCATGTCTTTCAAAGCTGTATTGTAGCTGGATTAGCCTCGATACCTCTTTGAGACACCATAAAACCTAGGAACTTGCCCAATGATACACCGAAGGCGCACTTTTCCGGGTTCAACTTCATCTAGTATTTTCGGAGTACTGAAAATACTTTTGCTAAATCTTCTATATGTTTCGATCTTGCAGTGCTCTTTACCAACATATCATCAATATATGCTTCCATGTTTCTCCCGATCAGGTCCTTAAATATTTTGTTGACTGCCCTCTGATACGTAGCCCCTGCATTCTTCAGACCGAACAGTATGACTTTGTAATAGAAGCTTTCACGATCAGTCATGAAAGCAGTAAACTTTTCATCCTCTTTATTCATGAGGATCTGATTGTATCCCGAGTACGCATCCATGAAGCTTAACGTTTCATATCCAGCGGTGGCATCTATTAAAAGATCTATCCTGGGCAACGGATAACAGTCTTTTGGGCCAGCCTTGTTAAGATCTTTGTAATTTGTACACATTCTCCACTTTCTGTTGGCCTTCTTGACCATTACCACGTTGGCCAACCAGACTGGGCATTCGATGGGTTCAATGAACCCAGAGTTCTTCGATTTTTCAACTTCTCTCCTAATGGCCTCGTGCTTTTCTATGGAGAAGTTTCTCCTCTTCTGAATAACTAGTTTCACCTTTGGATCTATCCAAAGTTTATGCTCTGCAACCTGCCGATCAATTCCCGGCATATCTTCCGCAGACCACACGAACACATCACTGTTTTCCTGAAGGAAAAACTTAAGTTCCTTCTTGAATTCCTCCAGCTACTCAGATCCCATATGGGTAGTTCTTTTTTCATCATCGGGGTACAACTGGATTCGCTCCGACTTCTCGACTGGCTCGGGTCTTTGCATCTCTGCCTCGTCCCGATCATCTAATATTTCTATTGGTAACATTGTTACCTTCCTCGGGCCCTCCTTATCTTTCGACTATGCTACATAGCACTGTCGGGAGATTCTTTGGTCAGAGGAAACTTGACCAATTCCCATTTCAGTTGGGAATTTTATCTTAAGGTGCTTTGTTGAAACTACAGCACCTAACTTTGATAGGGATGGTCTTCCGAGAATGACGTTGTAAGCCGGAAGTTCCCAAACCACCAAGAAGTTTACCCGAACAGTAGTCTCTTTGGGGAAGCTTCCAATTGATAAATCCAGCAGTACAGATCCTTCAACTATTGTGGACGATCCGGCAAAGCCATATAGGTGCGTAGATGACGGCTCCATTAAATCCTCATCCACCTAAGCTTTTGATAAGCTGCATAAGATAAAAGGTCTACAGCAAACCCTGTGTCAACTAACACTCTGTGTACTTCTCAGCCTGCAATCTCTACCTTGATGACTATGGCATCATCATGAGGTATACAAATGCCTCTTTCATCTTCTTCACCGAAGGTGATCAAACCCTCACCATTAGATTTATTTCGCTTCTCCGTTTCTCCAGTTCCAACGAACTTGGATTTGGCCTTTAGTTTCCGGACTGACTTAGGTTCGGGACCCCCAAATATTGTCAGTATGGGTGACCGAATGGCATCGATCACTTCCTTACTTTTCTTAGACTTAGGAGCTTCGGTTGGCCGTTCTGGACTTACCGAACGTTCCCTCTTGTCACCTGTGTCTCGTGGTTCCATTCGTCTCCCCTTGACGAAATTGGACAAGTGGCCTTGCGATATCAATCTCTCGATATTGGCTTTTAAGTGCCTGCAATCATTGGTATAATGACCATAATCCTTGTGGAAACGGCAATACATCTCCCTATTTTGCTCCCCGGCTTCGTGGGAAGCTTTGGTGGCCACTTCAGGATATCCTGCTTCTTGATAATGTTCAAGATATTAGCCTGAGGAGTATTCAGTGGAGTATACTCACTTTGGTCGGGAGACCTTTGCCGCCATGCCGCATGAGGCTTTCCAACTCGATCACGAACATTTTGCTTCGACTTCTACTTTTTCTCGGGGGCCTTCTGTTCTTTTGCAGAGGCCTAGTTGTCTCCCTGTCGTGCATCCAGGATCTCCATTTCCTCTGCTTGCTTTTGGCATCTTTGCACTAGTTCAGCATAGGTGGTGGGCATGTCTTGAAGTAGTAACTCCAAGAGTCGTTGGTTGGTGAGTCCAGTGAACAAAGTAGTTTTAGCTACCTGTTCATCTAGATTTTCAATCTCCATTGTGACCCTATTGAATCTTTTCAGGTATTCCCGAATCGATTCACTTTTCCCTTGTCTGATAGTAAAAAAGGTTTCCTCGGTCTATTCCACTTTGGAATCGACCAATTTTCGCGCCAACTCCTCAAAGTCCACGATCTTTCCCGATGGGAGATTTGAAAACCACTTCTATGCTGCTCCAGTCAAAGATGAACCGAAAACCCTGCAAAGGATTTCATCTGAATTACCTGCAATAGCCATAGTTTGCTGGTAGTAACTGATGTGAGCGATAGGATCTCCCGAACCGTCGAACGAAGAAAAGGTTGGTAACCGGAAATTATGAGGAAATTGATATCCGGCTATGGCCTCGACGAACGGGGTCTTTCTAATAACCGAATAAATATCATCAGTTATTCTCCGAATAAATATCATCAGTTATTCTCCCTCTCGTCAATTGTTCGAGTCTTTGATTGATATTGGCCAATTCTTGGCCAATATGCGTTGATCGATCACCGATGATACAAGCATTATCCCGAACTGCACGCCTGGGGGTTGGTGAGTGAGTTCGCACTCCCACACGCAACCTTGTCATGGAATGAGTTGAGCTTTCTTGTGGTCTATCGAATCGCTCTTCTCTTCTAGGGAGTTCCCCAGTTCTTCTAGGTTCTCTTTCTTGTCTCCGGGCGTCTTCCCGGAAATTCTGACTAACATTCTGGTCCTCTAGAAGTCTTCTTTCTCGTTGTGGGGAACGTCTTGGTGGGAGTGAAGTCAATATTTCCTCCCTTTCTCTCATACACCTTCCCACTTCATGTTGATTAGGAGCTTACGATGTCACCACTTGCCTAGCCAACGTACGAAGCGTCTGATTCATCTCCAGAAATTGGAGTTTCAGTTGATCCAATTGGCACTGGAGTGGATCAGGAGGATTATTGCCCCCTTGACCACTATCTTCTCGTACTTCATGAGGTCGACTTCCCTTAGGGATATCCTCTGGATTATTTCCTCCTAGGAGTTGAGCGCCAGCTTCTCGCTGGGCCACTATTGATGATCTGGTAACCATGACTTTCTGAAGCGTTTCCCGCAGACGGTGCCAAATGATGTGTCCAAAATCTGCTTAGCCCTTAGATCTCCTGTGGATGACCTGCAAAAACGAACGTCAGATATGGCCCGACCGCTGGTGTAATATCCAGCCCTATTCTAACCTTGACCCTGACCCGGATCCACTGTTGTATTCAGGTCCGAAGACCCGAAGCGGTGGAAGAAGAGATTTATGGACCATTCTGATTGATGATCATGATTCGGAGACTGAGCCCATGGACATTGACAATGATACCCCTTGCTTAAATGCATTGTCAATGTTTAAGGAATGTCTGCGCATCGGAGAAGATTAATATAGTTGATCTACCAAGTGACCTCTTGTGCACAATCCGAAGGTATTCCCCGAAACTAGACTTCTTGATTGAATTGTGGAAGAAAACCTCACTCAATTTGACCTTGTATAGCCTTTCAAATCCTTATTTGAAGTTGTTGTTCTAAACCTTAATTTTCTGCTGAAAATATTTTGGTTGATCCTTTTGGTCGATACCATCGACCAAGGACCATCGACCAAAATATCCTAGTCTACCAAGTTAATGATTCCATGGAATATTCCTTTTCTATTTAATATAACCTCGAGCCTTGAGCCCTTTTGCAATCATTTTCTCACCTGAGAACGTGGGGAGAGCTTCCCAAAGCAGCTCCTTGGTTAGTGTGAAGGGTACCTCATCAAAGACACTTAGTTTATCATTGATTCTTGTCTTCATCTTCCACACTAAGGTATGACTCCTCATTCCACTCTCTACCCTACCATTTTCTACTCTTTTCTATTGTCACCTTGCTGATGAGACATTGGGAATGGTGCTGCAACCTTGCAACCACCACTCCAAGTGTCTACTCATGTTCAATCCATGATTTCCTTAGCTATTCATTGATGCTATGCTTCTATCTCATGCCTAGCATATGTATTCCATGATTTACCTATTAACATCATGCCATTTGATACCAAACTGAGCTATAGAGTGTATTATGTTCATGTTTAACATTGGCATATGATTCCAATCGAATTTCTAGTAGTTCCTCTAACTATTACATGCTATTCCTCATCAATGCAATCAATTCCAACTCATGCCATGATGTTTATCACTTGAACTTGATAGCTCAAATTGGGGCTTTTTATTTAGACCATTGGATTGGGTTAATTTCTTGATTTATAGTGTCCTACTACTGTTGTTAAGTATGCCTCCAAGTTTCAGATTGATCCGAACACCGCAAGACTCATTTCGGATGAAAACCCCCAAAATCCACATTTCTGTCTCGAAGGAAATTTTGGTTGATCCTTTTGGTCGATACCATCGACCAAAGACCATCGACCAAAATGTTGTGAGACAACAACCTTGGCCGCTTTTGATCCAAATGACATCCGATCTTCCCGACTTCTTTTCTAACTTATTATTGATGTTTGTTTAGGGCCTTAACAATTCTATTGGACTATTCTTGGTATTCTCAATTCATCATCAATTCACCCAAGGTAAGGATGGTTATCTCCATAAACATATAAGTCATCAAATATTGAATTGTGTTTTATTTAAAGAATGGAATCCCTTATTTTCTTTCAATCATTATAAGACTGTTACATATGTGTTAGAACAGTAACATTTAAATCTTTATACTCTTGTTGTGTCCTCTTATCATTTTGATTGCTTATGTTTATAATGATTCGTTTCAATATCATGATTTGATTACTATTATGAATATGCATTGGATGCATGAGAAATGATGAGATTGGATATGTGATTGTTTACGTATGACTTGGGATTGGGGGGTGTCCTACTGACACTCCTGTCCTTGGGCATCGGAGGGAATAGTATGGGATGTTCTCCGATGGTGCCTATCGACACTCTCCCGGGTTATTGGATGACATACATAGGACTGTCTAGTTGTGTGGCTAGGTTCATCCTTGTCGTGTCAGACCCAAATCGGAAGGGCATTGAGACCGAACAACCCGTGGTAGTGTATGGTTGGATGGGCGCTCTAGGCCGGTAACCAATCCGGTAGGGGACATAAACCATGCTACGGATACCTGAAAGGGGCCATTTATTGGTAGAGTTGCATATGGATAGACTTGGGCTCACGGGCGCTCAAGACCGGTAACCAATCCGTGAGAGGACGTGAGAGCTTCCCTTTTACTATATGTGGATGACCAATAGGGTTGATGAGTCCGAAATCCGGGATTTCACTGACTCTAGTGTGAAGGATACCGGAAAGGATCGCCGGGGGCAAGGAATGGACGTATCTGAATCTGACTTGACCGACTGAGTAGATGACTTGCATTGGGCTAGGCTTTACTGTGACATGCGCCAGTACTTGACCAAATGGTGATGTGAGAGAGCGGTGACCGATCCCCTTACCACGGCTTTTTGATGACTTTACCGATCTTCCCCGGGCATTCCCAAGATATGGAAATGGGAGAGTGACTGACGACCCAGAGAAGTACGGTGCTATGACTTAAAGCATGTCTACCCTAGAGACTAGCATTCATAGAGTTAGACTCATATTTGCATCATATGTTCCATATCGCATTGCATTATAATATGTTCTGAATGTGTATGATTTCTAATTATGGGATAACTTCCTTGCTGAGTTCTTCGAACTCATTCCTTTTGTGCAAATGTTTTAGATTATATTCCAGGTACCGAAGATTACGATGGCACCTCCTATGAGGCGGACTATGATTCCACATACTACCCTCCGGGTAGTGGCGTCGGTGAGGATCCGTATATTGGAGCCGAGGAGGATTACTATCCGCACCAGGGTTAGCCCCACAGTTGTACGGGAGCGGCAGCGTTGGGTTTACTTCATCCGTACTGTTGAGGAGACTACCATTAGTATAGAAGAAACCCTAGCATAGTGCCCCATTCCCCTGGTGTATTTATGGAACCTTGGATCTTGTAACTAACTTATCTTTGGGATTATCTTGTGACATTTGGACTTGTATTTGACGTTATCACACTTCTTTTCCGCTGCTCTGAGAGAGTGGTTATCATACCTTCTCTCACCCTTATGATTATGTTTATACTTTAATGTTATTGTCTTCCGCACTCTGATTTATTTAATCTTATCTTATTCATGATACTTAGTATTAACTGTTTTTACCATTGATTATTACTGTTCATGATTATGTTACCATGTATGTGGGAGGCATGGACCTTAGATCATTGATCCTTGGACTGTGGATCACATCCCGGGTATCCCAAATGGGGTACCGGCTGGGTGGATGTGACAGCTGGGATCGGGAGTCCACCTCCGAAGGCTAAGTTAGTTGATGAACTGATCATAAAACAGCTCTGCTAGAGCACAGAGCAAAGGTATGAATACAAATACATGGAATATGATTTAGATTGTATGTGTATATGTCCTCTACCTTGTGAGTAGGTGATGTCTTATATAGTGTATGCCTTCGAATCTCCTTCGTTGGATGTATTTGAGCCTTCTTCGGGTAGCCGTCAGATATTAACGAATAGATCTGTTAATGATAGATCCGTTTATGGTTGGGCTAATAGATAACTCCTTTGCTAATAGGATCGTTGTATGGTAGTTATCCATATAATCTCGATCAGTATCTCCCACAAGTGTTGCTAACCATCTTCTTGACTATTCGTCCACTCCGATTATCACGGATTTGGGCGTGCTTGTTGACTGAGTCAGTTTACTTCCTCAGAAAGCTATCTATTGAACCCACCGCTCGGAAGCGAGTTGGTTCCTTTCTTCCCGACCGGGGTCGAGGGTCAAACCAAGGGCGGACCCGGTTCGATTATAATTTCTCCGTATTAGGTAGATAAGGTTACCACATCGAAATCACATCATAGTTTGTGGTTCTCCTTCCGGTGAAATTTCTAATAGGATGGTAGAATCCAATCTAGGGATTATTATTATAAAATTGAAATATACAATTTAAAAAACATGAAATAAAAAACAAAAACAAAAATCAATTTACACACATTTTGACTGACAACCATTGCATCTATTATTTGCACACATGGCGATATGACAACCGTTAGCTGCAGCCACCAACCGCTGCAGCAAATAAAAATCCCAATGCCAATCGAGTTTTGTAAGGATGATTCAGTGTCATAAGTTTTATTGCTGTCCGGTTTGGGGATTTTTATTTGCGGCAGCAGCTGCCTGCTGCTGCCGACGGCTCAGATTTACCCACATAAACAAAATTACATCAAACGGCTTAAAAGAGAAACCAGGAGTATATATGTAAATATAAATAGTTATTATTTTATCTAAAAGTTTAAAAGTCTTGAAATTTACAAATCAATCCCTCGAACGGACGGAATCCCTAAATTCCCAAACCCTTTGTGCACTCCGCCTCTTCATTGTTCCACCACCACCTCAACCTGCAGACTTCGCCAGTACCTTCTTCGATGATGAGTTGTCCATAACAAATAATACTGACCACAAAAGAAATCTGAAACGATGAATAGGCCAAAGGGACCTTAAGAAATCTGAAACGATGAACAGACCAAAGTGATAGAAGCAGGAATCGGGAAATCGAGTGACACAGCACACGGATTTGATGGAACCAGTGAGGATCGTGGAGGTTGATGATGAAGAAGAAGGAGATGACGAGGTTGAAGTCGTGGTCGAGTTTCGCCATCGTCATCGTTGTTGTGATTGTATGCGACAACACCAACAATCCCTGTGATGATGATGAGTGTGAGCAGCAGGCTTCTCCTGAGGTGGACTGACCGGCACAGCCCCATTGTCCACGGCCTTGTTGTAAGCCTCGTCGACGTTTGAGAAAGCGACGCACACTTCCACTGCGTGAAGGCTATCGTCGTTTTCCCACTCTCCAGCTCTCCCATCTGTTGTATGACTGTATCTCATAGTGATATGGAGAGATTATGGTCAGACCGGGTTCATACCTGGTCCGACCCTCGACCCCGGTCGAGACGGAGAGATCCGACTCGCTCCCGAGCGAACCGGATCCGGAAGATGGCTTGCTGAAGAAGAAAGCTTATTCGGCTGCAAGCGTGCCCTAATCCTACTTATGGATTAGGGTAATCACCCTAATGATGGCAGACTCGAATTGACGGCTGCGGATAATCATTATCGAAGGGATAATCATCGCATAACCTAAAGGTTATCTCAGGAGTCCTCTACTAGCCCAAACTAGTAGAAGTCTATTGCTCAACGGATCTAACTGATAAAATCCAATGACTACCCGAAGAAGGCTCAAGTGCATCCAACGAAGGAGATTCAAAGGTACACTCTATATAAACCTCACTACCATACAAGGTGAGGGGATCGATCGAAAAGAATACTATCTGAGACTTAGATTCAGATACATACTGATAGACCTAAACTATCAGCGATCTGCTATCTAGATCACCTTTCCCAGTTCTTCGTTCCTTAGCTCTGCGCTTCTAGCAGAGCCGTTTGTGATTAAGTTCATCAACTGACTTAGCCTTCGGAGGTGGACTCCCGACCCCAGCGGTCGGGCCACATCTGACGCTTTTGTTTTGCAGGACATCACGTGGAGATCTAAGGGCTGAGCAGATTTTGGACGCATCAATTGGCGCCGTCTGTGGGAAACAACTTGAAAAGCCATGGTGACTAGATCAGCAGCCGCAGCAGCCGCTGCACAATGCAATTCCGGTGTTCAGATCCCTGGAGTGAATAATCCAAATATTCCCCAGGAGAGCCAAAATCCCATCGAGGTAGATGGTGGCCAGGGAGGACGTAATCCTCCTCCTGATACAATCCAAGATCAATTGGATCAGGTAAAGATTCAACTCTTGGAGGTGAGCCAAGCACTCCGCATGCTCACCAGACGAGTGGTTTTACCACAAGAGCCTGATCAGCGCGATTCAGGGAGACGTGCGTTGCCACATGACCAGAGATTGGCTGAAGACCGGAATATCGATCAGAATTTCCGTGAAGGAGACCGAGGACTTCGGAGGATCGATGATCAACCGAGGCGAGACGATCGGTTCGACAAACCACAAGAGAGTACAACTGATTCAAACACAAGGTTGGATACAGGGGTAAGAACTCACTCACCCACCGTCGGAAGAACCGTTCGTGATGATCGAGCGATTCGCGACGAGAGGAATGCTCGGGAAGGACGGGCTGTTCGTGATGATCGAGTAGCACGGGATGATCGTGTTAATCGAGGTCGTGATCATATTGCTGAAGATCACCCGACCCAAATTGGTCGAGAATTGGCCAACATCAATGAGAAATTAGGGCGGTTGGCTAAGGGAAGAATAACCGAGGATATTTACTCAGTCATTCGGAAGACTCCCTTTGCCGAGCCAATTGCGGGATATCGGTTTCCCCATAACTTCCGTTTGCCTACCTTCTCAACGTTCGATGGCTCCGGAGATCCAACAGCTCACATCGGCTATTACCAACGAGACCATGGCGGTTTCGGTGTAATTCGATGAAATTTTATGCGGGGTTTTTGGTTCATCTCTAACTCGGAGCAAAGACAAAAGTGGTTTTCGAACCTCCCCTCTCGGAAGGATCGTAAACTTTGACGAATTGGCGCGCCAATTCATAGGGCGATTCTAGAGTGGAATACAGGTCAAGAAAACGGAGGAAACCTTGTTTACTGTCAAACAAGGAAAGAGCGAATCAATTAGAGAGTTTCTGAAAAGATTCAACAAAGTGACGATGGAGATAGAAAATTTGGATGAACAAGTAGCCAGAACTGCTCTATTCATGGGACTCACTAATCGGAAACTCCTGGAGTTATTACTACAGGATATGCCCGCAACTTATGCTGAGTTGGTACAAAGATGCCGAAGCGAGGCTAAAGTCATGGAGATTCTAGATGCGCGCCAAGGGGATAATAAAGTTTCCAATAAGGAACAAAAGGCTCTGAGCGAAGCGAAAGCCAAAGAAGAATGTTCGTGATCGGGTTGGAAAATCTCAGCCTTGGCGCCAAAGGTCCCCCGGTAAAAGTGAGTACACTCCATTGAATGCTCCTCGGGCTGATATTTTGAATATCCTCAAAAGAAAAAATATTTTAAAGTGGCCGCCTAAAATTCTTTTGAAACCCGGAGAGCAACGAGGGATCGGGAAAAGTATTGCCGATTCCACAAGGACTATGGTCATTATACTAATGATTGTCGTCATCCGAAGGCGGATATTGAGAGATTGATATCTCGGGGACATCTGTCCGGTTTCGTTAGCGAAGAAGGGAGGAGCCACGTGAGCCACGTGCGGCTGCTCCAAAAGGGATCGTTCGGTTAGTTCGGAACGATCAAGGGAGGCCCCGAAGTCTAAGAAAGGCAAGGAGGTGATTGAAGCTACTCGGTCACCGATCCTTACCATCTTCGGGGGACCAGAGCCCAAATCACTCCGGAGTCCGAAAACAAAATCTAAATTTGTTGGAACCGGAGAGACGCGAGAAGCGGAAGAAGCTGAATGGTGAAGATT
Source organism: Hakea prostrata (assembly GCF_041222555.1). Classification (NCBI taxonomy): domain Eukaryota; kingdom Viridiplantae; phylum Streptophyta; class Magnoliopsida; order Proteales; family Proteaceae; genus Hakea; species Hakea prostrata. The sequence goes on from NC_142608.1 coordinate 18,168,925, forward strand.
CTATCACCTTTAGCGAGGAAGATGAAAGAGATGTTTGTTTACCTCATGATGATGCTATAGTCATCAAGGTAGAGATTGCACGACGGGAAGTGCATAGAGTTTTGATTGATACGAGTCTGCAGTGACCTAATTTCCTACGAAGTGTATCAAAAGTTGAAGGTGGATCAGGACTTGATGAAACCTTCATCCACACATCTATATGGCTTCGCGGGGTCATCTGCGGTGGCGGAAGGATCGGTCCGATTGGATTTATCCATTGGAAGTTTTCCTAAGGAAACAACTGTCCGAATCAATTTTTTGGTGGTTCGGGAACTGCCAGCTTATAATATGATCCTCGGGCGACCATCTTTATCCAAGATAGGTGCTATTGTTTCAACAAAGCACCTGAAGATAAAATTCCCGACTGATATGGGAATTGGTCAAGTCTCCTCGACCAGAAGATCTCTCGGCGGTGTTATGTTGCCTATTTAAAAGACAAGAGGGCCCGAGGAAGGTAACTGCCTATAGAAGTTCGAGATGATCGGGAAGAGCAGAGATGCAAGACCGAACCGGGGAAGTGGAGCAAACGGTGTGGGAAGATTACTTATATCGGGTCCGACCATCTGGGAAGAGTTTAAAGATGAGTTGAAGTTATTTCTTCAACGGAGAATAAAGATGTATTTGCATGGTCTCGGTGAGGACATGCCCGGAATCGATCGGGCCATTGTAGAGCACAAACTCTGGATAGACCCTAAGGCGAAACCAAGTGATACGAGAAAAAAGAAAATTTTCCATTGAAAAGTATGAAGCTGTTCGAAGCGAAGTTGAAAAACTTAAGAATTCTAGTTTCATAGAACCAATTGAGTGCCCAACTTGGTTGGCCAACGTGGTAATGGTAAAAAAGGCGAATGGGAAGTGGAGGATGTGTACGGACTACACAGATCTTAACAAAGCTTGCCCAAAAGATTGCTACTCGTTGCCTCGGATTGACCTCTTGATAGATGCGACTGCAGGATATGAAACTTTAAGTTTCATGGATGCCTACTCAAGGTATAATCAGATCCTTATGAATAAGGAGGATGAAAAGTATACGGCTTTCATGACTGATCGTGAGAGCTATTATTACAAGGTCATGCCTTTTGGCACTGAAGAATGCGGGAGCAACATATCGGAGGGCCGTCAACAAGATTTTCAAAGAGCTCATAGGAAAGAATGTTGAAGCTTATGTTGACGACATGCTAGTGAAAAGCTTTACAAAAGCAAATCATATTGCAGATTTGACGAGGTATTCTCGATCTTTGGAAACATCAAATGAAGCTAAACCCGAGAAAAATGTGCCTTTGGAGTCTCCTCGGGTAAATTTTTGGGCTTCATGGTATCACGAGAGGGGGATTGAGGCTAATCCTGCCAAAATACAAGCTCGATTGATATGGAGGCTCCCAAAACCGTTCGTGATGTACGGTGTTTAACGGGGAGAGTTCTTTGCTTTAAATCGATTTATCTCCAAGTCCGGAGAAAAATGTTTGCCTTTCTTCAAGGCACTTAAAGACCTGAAGGGCGATAAGGAAGCAAAGTGGATTGAAGAGTGCCGAGAAAGCTTTTGAGGAATTAAAAGAAGCACTTGGACAACCACCGATCTGTCTAGACCCGAGAAGGGGGAAATATTACAACTATATCTAGCGACGTCCCTTTCGGCGGTCGGTGCAGACTTGTTCGGGAAAAGATAAAAAACAGTGGCCGATTTACTATGTAAGCCACGTGTTGCTAGATGCGGAGACAAGATATTCACAGATTGAGAAGTAGGCTCTGGCTCTCATGATGGCCGCCAGGAAGCTAAGGCCATATTTTCAGGCTCATCCAATTGAGGTATTTACAACTTTTCCTCAGTAAAGTTCTTAACAAACTTGATTTGTCTGGAAGGATGGTGTCCTGGTCGGTTGAACTCAGCGAGTTCCAAGTAAGCTTTAAGCCCAGAATTGCAATCAAGGCTCAAGCATTAGCCGACTTTGTAGTAGAAACTACTGCACCGGTGGAACCCACCATTGAGGATCCCATTATACCAACCACTTGGGAGGTATATGTGGATGGTTCGAGTAATAAAGATGGAGCAGGAGCTGGAATTCTATTAAAAAGTCCAGCAGGATTTATTATTCGATATGCTTTGGGATTCGCATTTGACGCAAGTAATAACGAAGCAGAATATGAGACTCTGATAGCAAGACTTCGGTTGTCGAAAGCATTATCTATTGCAGATGTTACTATTTATAGTGACTCTCAACTTATAGTCAACCAAGTCCAGGGGGAGTATGGTATTAAAGAACCATGCTTGTAGAAATATCAAGAGATAGTGCAGGCATTTCAAAACCAATTTCGGAATTTGAAGATATCTCGATTTCGAGGAATGAAAATTCGGTGGCGAGATGAGCTATCCCGACTAGCCAATGCCAAGGAAAAGAATCTAGACCCTTCGGTCTACATTGAAGAGATAACTTTTCCAAGTTATCATGAGAAAGATATTTCTTATATTGAAGCAGAACGTTGTTGGATGGATCCAATAATCGAGTATCTAAGGGATGACAAATTACCTGAGGATCCAATAGAGGCAAGGTTGATCAAGATTCGATCAGCTAGATTTGTCATTCAGAATGGGAGACTATACAAAAGATCTTATGCTGGACCCCTTATGAGATGTATAGGCCCCGAAGGAGCAAAATCAGCTTTGGCTGAAGTTCATGAAGGAATTTGTGGAGCTCACATGGGTGGACGAGCCCTGGCTCACAAAATTCTAAGACTTGGGTTATATTGGCCTAAGGTCCAAGAGGCTGCTATGGAGTACGTTCGTCGATGTGGTAACTGTCAAATTCATGCTACAGTATCGAAGCGCCCGGCGGAAACTATGACTTCAATTCTAAATCCCATTCCCTTTGCAATGTGGGGAATGGATATCATGGGCAAATTCACCAAGGCATCAAAGTGGACGAGGGAATATCCGATAGTAGCAATTGATTACTTCACAAAATGGGTAGAAGCCGATTGCACTGGCGGAAATTACCGAGAAAAAAGTGGAGAAATTTGTGCTTGAATCAATCATATATCGCTTTGGGATTCCAAAGATTATTGTCACTGACCATGGTACTCGGTTCGACTATCCACAATTTGAGCAATTCTGTGGAACATATATGATCGAGCATCGTATGTCCTCAGTGGCATACCCCCAAAGCAATGGACAGGTAGAGGTTACTAACCGAACGCTACTGGAAGGAATAAAGAGAAGACTCAAAGCTGACAAAGCTTCTTGGGTCGAAGAACTTCATAATGTACTATGGGCTTATAGAACTACGGTTCGAACACCCACAGGAGAAACTCCATTCAGGTTGGCATATGGATCCGAAGCATTGGCACCTATGGAGATAATGGTGGGGACATTACGGGATTGTGAGTTCGAGGAAAAAGCAAATGAACAAGGACTGCTTGATAGTCTTGATTTGTTGGACGAAGTTCGGGCAAAGGCAATAGCACGAACTCAACATTATCAAAGAAGGATAGCGTCTCATTATAATACTCGAGTGAAGAATCGTCGGTACTTAGCCGGAGATTTGGTGTTGAGAAACACCCTAGCTTCCGACCCGCGTCACCAAAGAAAATTGGACCCTTCCTGGGAAGGACCTTATATGGTTGTGAAACCGGTCGGTTCAGGAGCTTACAGGCTGAAGAACATCAATACCCAGAAAGAGTTGGATCGTTCGTGGAATGCTAGGCATCTCAAAAAGTTTTATCCTTGAGGATGATTTCAATTTTGTTCGCGATGTAATCATTTTCAACTCAATCAATGCAATTTTTGGCTTTCAACAATTTATCTTTTGATTGGGGGGCATCATACACCACATTCAAGAACAAGATCCAACTATAAGGCATCGGATGAAAATTCGTGTGGGTCCTTCAACACTTATGGAAATTTTTGAACTTTCTTAAGTCGAGGCATCGGATGAAAATCCGAGTGAGTTCCTTTTGCAAGGCGTCGGTTTGAAACCCGAGTAAGTTCCTTCGAGACTTATTGAATTTTTGAATTCTCCTTAAGTAAAGGCATCGGTTTAAAACCCGAGTGAGTTCCTTCTCAAACTTATTGTATTTCTCCGGAAATCCTTAAGTAAAGGCATCGGTTTAAAACCCGAGTGAGTTCCTTCTTAGACTTATTGTATTTCTCCGGAAATCCTTAAGTAAAGGCATTGTTTCAAACAACTAAGACCTAATGCAACAGCGATTCAAGTGGCTAGCAAAGTTCAAGATAAAGTTAATTTCTTATTTCTTCAAAAGATCCAAAGAGGCCAGTATCAAAACAATTACAAGAGCTGGATACAATCTTCGATCAAAAAAGAAAGTCATCATAGGTGACTGTTGAGAAGTTATACAAGATCAACGCGACTTTGATAGAACAAACCTATGAGTCAACCATTGGTGGGGATTCAAGGAAAAGAAGAGAAGAAATGAGGATTACAAAAATATTTCGGTATGCATAAAATCCTCCGCAATTTCATACTCTTTGTCCAGCTTGTCCAGGAGAAGCATGGTCCTCGACCAAACTCGCATTCAGGACAAGCTCGTCATAATTGACTTCTTCCAGGGGAGAATAAACAGGAGAATCTTCCAGATATTGCATAATATCTGGATCGGAAGGTGGAGGATCAATCTTATCCTTGGTCCAATCGGGAGGAGGAATACCCGGTCGGTAAATACTTCGGGATGGCAAACAAGATTGTAGGGAGTCGTATCAAAATGAGGATCCTTCCTTAATATTGATTCCCATACTTCGTTCTCACCATCCCGATACGCCTGCAAGTTATAAGCATTCAGCATATCAACAAAAGGCTTACTGTGTAAATACTTGAAGACGCAGGCTCTGCGAACATCAGTTGGAAGGGATTCGGGCAAAGGAACGACAGCTTGCCTTTCAAGTAACGTTTGGATCCTTTGGCTCTGACTTTCCAACTGTTCGCTCCGATCGCCGGATCTTCTCCCTGGCATCATCCAAGTCCGACCGAAGACGACCAATCATCGAATTTTTTTCTCCTGCCACCTCCCAAGCTAGATTCCGAAGGCGAGCAATCTCAACATCTTTAGCTTCGGAGATTTCCCGAAGCCTAGAAACTTCATTGCTCAATCTACTGAGTCTAGTAACTGCTTCCACTTGGTTGTGGAAGTTACCAGCAAGACTCCTGCAAACAACTTCCGAGTTAGCGAGGAGCGAGAAAAGTAATTTTTCAGAATCGAGAGGATAATGAAGAAAGACTTACATCACCGGTGACTTCGTAAAGACTTCATCTGGAAGTTTGGAAAGAATTGCGCTCTCAGAAGTCATTCGAGCAGCAGTACACCATTCCAACGCTCTGTCAAACTCGTTTGACACTAATTCAGGCGAAGGATGAGAAGGATGAGTTGCATCACTTGTCACCCGACGGCGCTTCCTAGTGGCAAAATCCTCCAACTCGGAAGGAGAGGAGGAGGATGCCAAACAAGCACTAGAGTTGGAAATAGGAGCAGCACCTGCTGGGACCACACCTTCATCAGACGCCAACATAGTTGCCTCAGATGCCCGAAGATTCTCCTTCGGGGGTGCACCAACAAGCTCACCAGGCGGGCGCCGGCAGCACCATCGGCAACGGAGTGATCAAGATCTTCTGGGAAAGACGAGCGATCACTTCGGGCAAAGGAGGTGCGGGACGGCATCAATAGAAACTGCGGGAATCGACTTGAAGATTCACCGGCAGCGATCGCCTTACGCTTGGAGGATTCACTAGCTGAAACCACCGCACTGGCCCCAACCACCACCGACGGAACGATTTTCTTGCAAGACTTTGCTCTGATAAAGTTCGGGTTGATCTTGGGAGCCACTATGCAAAGAAACAAGCCGTATCAGTACAGAAACAAACGACAACAACAGGGGGGAAACCCTAGTTTTCTATCACTTCTGACAAACCAAAAAACTAAACCCCAAGTATAACTACTTGTGCAGTTTACTCAGGGGGGAAGTGGGGAAAGAGATGAGTAATCAAAAAACTCACTTGTTCAGAAGTTGATAGAGTTGTTGTTGGAGTACTAGGAATACGGAAGCAGGCCGAAGGACGAAAGGTCGCTTTAACACTTTAGCAAATCTAACTTGCAGAAGTCAGGATAGATGGAGAGTACCCACGAAGGCTTTAAATAGCCTCAGGTATTAAGACGACGGTTGAAGGCTAGGGACAACCGACGACCTAGATCGAAATGACGCTTCGAAATCCGCAAAAAGCAAGATCAACGGTCGGAGGGATGCCACATGGAAACATGTGGAAGCGAGCACCCGATGCGAGAGATACCTCCAATCGTTGCACCGCCATTAAAATAATGGATGTATTTCCGATTCATTGGAAACAGTGAATGGTATACAAAAGCAGGAAAACGTTTGAACTTCGCAGAAGGGAAACGTGCGGACTTTGCAATAAATGAAGTAGTGGGGAAGACTAATGCATCTTCCCGAAACGCATCTTCACAATATTTCTACAAGATTACTATTCGGCGAGGAATGTAAAGTTAAGTGATGAGTTTTATCATTTATACTTTGATGTTCAAGGCAAGATTTCGGCAGGAGACGGGGAAATATAAAGGCCAACATGAGAAAGAAATGTCTATTCATTAAATAGAGGGTAAATCTGTACAAAAAGATAACTCCCTAAGCCTTTTCTTCATTGTTGCCCGAGGGACCCTGGTCGGGAGGACTTTTCTCAGGATCATGAGAAGAGCCTTCCTCAAGAATGGCATCGGCTGAGTCCTCTACAGCAGCAACTTGAGACTCGGCTTGTGGTTTCTCCTCTGGAAGTGCCGGCTCGTCAGCCAGGTATGCCTCATATTGAGGGTCAGCTGGAAAAGGATCATCTTCTTCCTGAGCCCAGTCCGGGAGATCCATACCAACTTTCTCGAAGACCTCTTTGTGGCACACCTCACGAAAAGGAGCAGTGTCGAAGGCAGGGATTGATCCGAGGATTCGCTCCCAAACGTCGTTCTGCCCCAGGCGATAAGCTTGAAGGTTGTAGATACCTAGCAGCTCGGAGAAAGGTATGCTGTTCAGGTATTTCCAAACACACTCCTTCCGAAGCTCTGGCTTTATATGCTCGGGCTTGCTAGGGATCGCCAACTTCAGATGTTCTTCAAGCTCCCTACTTTTGAATTCAAGCCTGTCACCAAACAACGTGGCAGCTGCTTTTTGCTTCCTGGCCTCGCGCTCGGCAGCAGCGGCATGAATCTTCGACGCTTCGAGGGCCTCCTTGAGGGAAATCATTTCCTCCTCATGTTTTTTCTGCAGCTGCAGTCAGCTGGTCTATTTCAGAATTGGCTTTCGCCAAATTCTCTTCACAGGTTTGCAGCAAGGAGCTGGTGCGACCAACACGGCTCAATGCTTCCATGTGTTGATAAAAGCTCAACACAGCATTCCTGGGAAGGCGGAAAATATCAGAAGAAGTCATAAGGAATTATGAAAAAATAACTAAGCGAGAAGACCGGTACCTTGTAGATTGACTAACAAGGGAGGTGTCATCCAGGGCTTCAAATTCCTAGCGATCAGAAGGAGCAAGACTGAGGGAGCTCCATTCTGCAGCTTTCTTGGGATCCCGAGTCACCCTGTCGGTCAGCTTCAGGGTCCACTAGGGGGTGAAGACCTCCTCACCATCCGTTGAAGCTTTGGATTTTTTATTGGAGGGAGCATCAATTGTGTCAAGCCTCCTCTTGGTTCGGGCGGAGGAAGAGACATTAGACCTCTCCACCATCGGTTTCTTTCCTTTACCCGAAGCATCAGCTATAGGCCTGATATTCCTGATACCCCTATAAGAGGGGTCGGGAGAGGGAAGAGAAGCCTCTTGATCTACGGTCAAGACTCTGGGCGATCGTTGCTCGGCTGTCACAACGGCCCTGGCGGCCTTCACCCGCATGCTTTCAGGGTTCATTCTTGGAGGCACCGCAAAGAAGAAGGACAAGAGTCGAATTCAAAACATATCACTTCATCAAATTAAAGGATGATGGTTAGAAGCTCACAATGAGCCAAGCCCCAAGATCTTGAAGGATGGAGTTATACTCCACTTCAAATCCATGTATCTCTTGATACCAAGGAATGGATTTGATCTTCCTGATGGCCGCCTCGTCTTCTCTGGATAAGGGAAGGCCTCGGTTATTCTCGGAAGAAGAAGTACACCTCCTCCAGGTGGTTGGGAAGTTAAGATCTGATGGAGGCGCTCGACAGAAAAAGTATCGTTCGCGCCATCTTTTGTGGTTAGAAGGGCAAGTTCCTTTGACAAGGATGCTGCCCCTCCAATCAAGTTCAGCCTTATTGCGTTTGGACAGAAAAACCCATCCGGGAGGATGGGAGATAGAAAGAACATGAAAATGTACAAAGAGAGAAAGAGATGGCGTAATGCCAAGTTCAAAACACAAACCCAAGAAGCCGACGATGAGACGCCAGCTATTGGGGAGGAGCATTCCGGGACAAATGTTCCAATGATTCGAACTGCGGAGAACAAAGGATTAAAAAAGGGAAAGCGAACCCCGCTTTCCAGTGCATCTATATACAGAGAAAATTCACCCGAAAGGGATGAATCAACCCTCTCATCAGGGTGGGGAGCCCTAACCTGATATGAGGAAGGAAGATCAAAATCTTGGACAGCTGAAAGAAGGGTTTCCTCATTGTAAATGGAGGGAACAGAGCCAGGTCCACCATTGGACTCGGAAGTTTGAGGCTGCCTAGAAGACTCGACAATCTTGGAAGATCAAACTTGAGAAGGACAGGAGAAGTTTCGGTTTTTCTTTCAAAACCTTTTTGAGAAACTTCAACGAACTCGCGCCAGAGGACAGTTAGGGTTTTGTTATCACTATCCGACTGTTCGGGAGCAGGAGAAGCAAAAGCATCACTGCTATAACCAACACTGGGTACTAGAGAAGCCCTATCGTCCACCATTACTTGTTTCAGTAAACTACAAAGAGAAAAAGACCAGTAAACTTACTGATTCAGTGAGGCGGAAGCTTGAGAACAGGAAGAATGAAACCTACGAAGACAACGAACCGCTTTTAAAACTCCTGCACGAGTGTTCGGAAATCTGAACGATCGAGATTGATTCAAAATCAGCAATCAAGATTGAAAGACGTTTTGAAAGTTTGAACTCACGAATCCGAAATAGGCGTTCGCAAACCGTCGCTTGGATGACGTGAGCCACGACAGATCAACTACAAGGAGATATGTGGCCTTACACTCACAACGCTCGAGGAAAAGTGACCACCGCATTAAATGTGATATGACATTTAATGAAGCACGCAGAGATTATCACCTGACGACGAACCCAGTTAAAAACCAAGCCCTCGGGATCGACCGAACGCTTGGTCTGGGGGACTCGTGATATGGAGAGATTATGATCAGACCGGGTTCATACCTGGTCCGACCCTCGACCCCGGTCGAGACGGAGAGATCCGACTCGCTCCCGAGCGAACCGGATCCGGAAGATGGCTTGCTGAAGAAGAAAGCTTATTCGGCTGCAAGCGTGCCCTAATCCTACTTATGGATTAGGGTAATCACCCTAATGATGGCAGACTCGAATTGACGGCTGCGGATAATCATTATCGAAGGGATAATCATCGCATAACCTAAAGGTTATCTCAGGAGTCCTCTACTAGCCCAAACTAGTAGAAGTCTATTGCTCAACGGATCTAACTGATAAAATCCAACGACTACCCGAAGAAGGCTCAAGTGCATCCAACGAAGGAGATTCCAAGGTACACTCTATATAAACCTCACTACCATACAAGGTGAGGGGATCGATCGAAAAGAATACTATCTGAGACTTAGATTCAGATACATACTGATAGACCTAAACTATCAGCGATCTGCTATCTAGATCACCTTTCCCATTTCTTCGTTCCTTAGCTCTGCGCTTCTAGCAGAGCCGTTTGTGATTAAGTTCATCAACTGACTTAGCCTTCGGAGGTGGACTCCCGACCCCAACGGTCGGGCCACATCTGACGCTTTCGTTTTGTAGGACATCACGTGGAGATCTAAGGGCTGAGCAGATTTTGGACGCATCACATAGTCATATCCAGCCACAAGAAAGAAGAAAGAACATAATTAATCAACCCAGAATTCAGATTTGGCAGGTGAAAAATATATATAAAAAAAAATACCTGTGAGATTCGTCGAGCCGGCGAACTGAGTATCCAAATGCCTTTGCGTAGAACTCCACTGATTTGGCTACGTCTTTCACATAAACCACTGTGTAAGTGAAAACTGGAAAGCCACTCACATTTTTGGATGCCATGAGTGATAGATACACCGGTGTGTTCTAACTTACGTTGCTACCTGCTTCAGAGTATTCCAGGTCTTCTCCAACCTGCGATTTGCCTTGTTTGGATGTTAGACGGCAACGATGAGCAAACGCTTGCGACGAAACGTCGGGTCACGGGTCTGCCGAATGGATGGACATGGCTCTGTTACTGCTCATTTGGAAGTGGGTATACGAGGGATTCATTTTGTAAATTAATAAACTTTAAACCTTTAAAGTGTAAAAAAAATAATAAATATTTACAAATAAATCCTGTCTATTGATTTTCAACCATTCGATCAAAATTTATTAACGTGAATAAATCTGAACCGTCGGCAGCTGCTGTCGCAAATAAAAATCCCCGGTTTGGTTGACATGATTTCTTGGTTTTGATTCGAGCAGATTCGGACGAGTTTGCTTCTGATAAATGGGCTCTCATTTGGTGAGGCGTTTGAGGCCCATAAATGTTAAATGAGATGGACCGTAGGAGGGGATATGTCACAGCACTGTAGATTAAACATTGCCCAAAATTTCTTTTCATTGTACTCTGCAGACGAAATACTACAGAAGTCCAGAAGTGTATCCGGAAGTAGAAGAAAAGAAAGAAGTAGGGGTGTAACCAGATCGGATTCGGATCGGATAGTGGTATATCCATATCTGCATCCTATTATATTCGGACGGGGACGGATTCGGATAATATCCTATCGGTTTTCGGACGGATTCTATCGGATCCTGGATGATAATCGGATAGTTATTTTCTTAAGTAGATTCTTCTAAATAGGCCCGAATATATATTGAATACAAGTTTTCGACTACCTATTTACATCTTTACCTTTTTATTTGTGAGGGCTAGGTCTGAAATTTAAGAATTTAACAACTTTGGTAGCTATTTTAGTAGAAAATCTAGAAAAATAATCACAAATCATAGGTAAAATTTATAAAAATTAGAATAATAAATCTCAATAAGTAACTTAATCGGATAATTTTATCGGACGGATAATAATCGGTAAGAAAGGGGTATACCATATCCACATCCTATTAATAATCGGATGGATTCGGATACCCCTAAACAGATGCGGATGCGAATTCGGAAGCGGATTTCGGTTATCCATTTACACCCCTAGGAAGAAGGAGGTGGGTGAAGGGATATCTATATGGTCCAGTTATGAAAATAGAGTTTTAAGCAAGGAACGATATTCCCCCCTTCCCCCTTTCCCCCCTCCAAACAAAAAAAAAAAAAAAAAAAAAAAAAAAAAAAAAAAAAAAAAAAAAAAAAAAAAAAAAAAAAAAAAAAGAATATATAAAAAAAAAAAAAAAATTTTTTAAATTTAATAAAAAAAAAAAAGACAAAAAAAAAAAAAAAAAATTTTTTTTCAAAAAAAAAAAAAAAAAAAATAAAAAAAAAAATAAAAAATATATTTTTTTAAAAATTTAAAAAAAAAAAACCAAAAAAAAAAAAAAAAAAAAAAATAAAAAAAATTTTATATATAATATATTGTTGGAAAATGCCAAGTCAGCATTTGCCACATCAGTCTCCAATCAGTTTTGATGATGACAAACACTCTACTAATGTTTCCATGTAGATATGTTTTTTGTCCAGCTCATCACTGCAGAAAATCTCGATGTAAATATCCGGTTCAAAGAAATTTCCGGAGAGTTAAGCTCAAGATCAAACCATCTTAGACAAAGAACCAAAGTCAAGAGGAGAGCATCAAGATCACTGATCAAGATCAAGTCAAAGACCAAGTCAAAGATCAAGACTTAGGCTAAATCAGGGCTTAGGACACCTTTGCATACACACACATGTAAATACATCCATAATATGTAATCCATGTTACTAGAGTGACCTAGGACATGTTAGTAAGGTGTACAACGCTTAGGATTGTCAAAACGATCTAAAAATCCAAGCCATATCCCAGCCCAAAGTTGTTTAGAAAAACAGAGCCCAGATGGATGTCCGTCGAGCGGACGTCCGTCTGACAGACGGACGTCCGTCTCTTTTTCATAACTCGTTTCTCGAAACAACGAAGGTCGACGGAATTTCCGTCTCGGCGGAAACGGATGCCCGTCTGAGCCGAGTCCAGGCCGGATGGATGACCGTCTGAGCGAGACGGACGTCCGTCTGTCATTCATATCTCGTTTCTCGAAACAACGGAGGGCGGAACCGGGATGGATGCCCGTCTGAGCCAAACCAGGTCCGTCTGGCCCAGATTTGACTATAACGGCTAGTTTAAAGAGAATATCTTCTACAACTGTTTGTAACGGATACCTTTGAGACGGATGACCGTCTGGGCGGACGGACGTCCGTCTGGAACAAAATCTCGCAAAGATTTTATATCCGTTGGGGAAATGGGGAAAGCAATAACTTGGGGTCTATAAAAGCCCAACCATCCCCATTTGAGAATCATCCTTCTCCCCCATCTAGCACATATTCACTCACAAGTGAAAAAGCAAAGTTTTGGTGTTTTTAGCATTATTGCTGTCCTCCCAACTCCGGTTAACTTTGAGGGATATTCCAAAGTTGAAGCTTTCACTAAAGCAAAGTCTGGAGTTATTGAAACCGCTGAAGTATTTTGATTCTTGGTTCATTCATTACATCACTTGCACTCAAAGGGTAAAGGGTTACTCTCTTTTGATAGGTAATATCTAATACTTTTCGTATTGTGAATTGGTTATTTTAATTCTAGTCTAGGTTGATTAGAATTCATTGTATTGGATACTCTTGTCCGTGAACGAAGATTGTAAAGGGTACTCTTGCCCCGAAACGAAGATTGTAAGGGTTTGTTTCTCTACCCACTGTATTGAAAGAGATCCGTTAGTGGAAATACTCTCTTGAGACTAAGAGAGGAGTGGACGTAGACTCGTAGAGTCGAACCACTATAAATTCTGTGTTTGTGATTGCTGTTTGTCATTAGATTTCATCTTGAACTGTCAACTCATTTTGAAATTGCAACTAAACCAGAAAATTGGTATAAACCACTAGGTACAACCTAATCACCCCCCCTCTAGGTTGCACCAACAATTGGTATCAGAGCGGGAGCTCAAATCGAGATTAAAATCAATCTCAAAAAGAGTAAAAGATCATGGCATCATTGTCTAACCAATTCTCCTCAAGACCCGAAGGTTTAAATACCTCTAGACCTCCATATTTTGATGGAGAAGGGTTTGCTTATTGGAAGAATAGATTTGAAGATTTTGTTTGTGCTATTGATATAGATGTTTGGGATATAATTGTGTATGGACCAAATGAGATTACCAAACTTGATAAAGATGGTAACAAAGTCCCAAAACCAAGGACTGAATGGGATGGAATTGATAAAATTAAATCCCAAGCAAATCACAAGGCAAAAATGTTCCTACAATGTGCTTTGAGTGAAAAAGTATACAATAGGTGTGGTACTTGCAAGAATGCAAAGGAAGTTTATGAAAAATTAATAGTTACATATGAAGGAACAAACCAAATAAAAAAGATAAATTTGGATGTCTATATGCTTCAATATGAAAATTTCAAGATGTTAGATAATGAGGATATAACTTCTTTGTTTACTAGATTTTCTAACATTATAAATAAGTTGCATAGTCTTGGCAAGGAATTTGCAAATGAAGATGTGACAAGAAGAATCCTACGAGCACTTCCACCATCTTGGAGACCCAAGAAAACAGCAATTCAAGAAGTGGGAAATCTAGAACATATCACGCTTGATGAGCTCATGGGATCTCTACTTGCACATGAGGCAGAACTTGAAGAAGACAAGAAGTATGAGGAAAGCCAGTCAAAAGAACAAAAGAAGAAGTCCATCGCTCTTAAAAGTTTCATCAAAGACGATGAAAGCGATGAAGACAACAGTGACTCCGACAGTGATATTGCTCTTATCACAAGAAAATTCAGGAAATTTCTAAAAGGAAGAAAAGAACGGTTTCCATTCAAAGGACAAGGATCCAAAGAATTCAAAGGTAAAAGCTCATCAAAAGGTAAAAATTTCATCTACTAACAATCAGGATGTTATTTGCTTTGAGTGTAGAAAACCAGGACACTTCAAAAACGAATGTCCTACCAAAGGGAAAAAGAAGGCGTACAAAGCCGAAGTAGTCTACACTACAAGTGATGATGAAGAAGAAAGTGAAGAGTCCGATGAAGAAAAGATCAACTTAGCCTTGATGGCCAGCTCACTTGAAGAATAAGATCATGAGGTAAGTTCCATATATGATAGTCTTGACTCTACGCTTGATGAAAATGATATAGATAACATTGATGAAGAAGATCTGGCTAGTGGCTTTGAAACTTTATACAAGTTCAGCAAGAAAATTGAAAAGAAAAACAAAATCTAGAAGGAGAAGTAATATCTCTAAATGAAACAGTAAGCAACTTACAAGAGTACATTAGAAAAATAGAAAAAGAAAATAATGTGAAATCCACAAGTGAGGAAGAAGATCTAGATGGTCTTCTAGGAGAAGTACATTATCTCAATAACACCGTAACTGAATTACGGGAACATATTGAGAAAATAGAACTAGAAAATACAGATTTAAACAACTCTCTTGTGAAATTCACAAATGGTCAAAAGAACTTAGATAGCCTTCTAGGGAACCCCAAAAAGAATCCCCAAGACAAAGAAGGACTAGGATTCAATAGTGAAACTGAAACTCCTAGAAAAGGGAAAGAAGTTCGTTTTGAAAAAGGAACATCTAGTAAGAACCCTTTACCCACACCCAAAAATGCTCAAGGAAACAATCAAGGTGGGAACAAGACTCAACCTCAAACAATTAGAAGAAAAATTGAAAAGAAAAATCACTACATTCAAAGTAAAAGAGTAAATGAAAATCAGAAGAATGGACAAAGGAATAATCAAGGACAAAATTATCATAATCAAAATTATTTAAGAAGAAATGATAGAAATCAAAACAACTATGAACATAGGCAGCAAAAATTCAAAAACTATCAAAATGTCCAAAACCAACATCATCAATTTTGGCCAAACCAAAACCAAATGATGTTTAATTATAATTGGCCATATCCCTATTTTGCACCCTATGAGCATATCCCTCAACCTTCATATATGTCACATATGCCTAGAAGAAATGAAAATATTTTCAACAATACAAACAAGATAAATGGACAAAGAAGTCAAAACTTCAATGGACCAAGAAGACAAAAACCTCAAGTCCAAGAACCATTTGACATTTGTGATCCAAGGTTTCAAAGACCAAAAGGATATCAACCTAGTTGGTTCAACATGGAACCAATAAGAACTAACCAATTTGGACCCATGTAGACGTGGGGACCAATGCACATCTATCCTTTCCTCTGTAGGTTTGCTTAATGAATACTCAAAGAAGTGAATGGTACATTGATAGTGGCTGTTCCAAACATATGACGTCAAATCCAAAGCTCTTCACAAAGCTTAGATCATATGATGGAGGATGCGTTACCTATGGAGACAATAGTAAAGGAAAGATTGTTGGCATTGGTCAAGTTAATATTGGAGGTACATCTATCTCAAATGTATATCTAGTTGATAAACTATCATATAACTTGCTTAGTGTAAGTCAATTATGTAGTATAGGTTATAAAGTCACCTTTGATGTCTCTTCTTGCTATGTGAAAGATATGAATGAAAAATTAATCATTAAAGGAATTAGGAGAGACAACATCTACACTTGTGTATTCAATGAATCATCTCTTAGTATGACTTGTCTCATGTCTCTTGAAGAAACTCTAATTTGGCATAGAAAACTAGGTCACATAAATAAAAAACAAATTGAAATCATTGCATCAAAAAATTTAGTTAGAAATCTTCCAAAAATGAAATTTGACAAAAACTACTTTTGTGATGCATGCCAAAAAGGAAAACAAACTAGAGTATCCCATAAGTCCAAAAATATAGTCTCTACTAGTAGACCACTAGAACTATTACATATGGACTTATTTGAACCTATTTCCATAGCTAGCCTTGGTGGAAAATACTATACTTTTGTCATTGTTGATGACTACTCAAGGTATACTTGGACTCTGTTTCTAAAACATAAAGATGATGCTTTTGAAGAATTCAGTATTCTTGTTAAGAAAATTCAAAATCATAAAGGATACCTTATAACTACCATCCAAAGTGACCATGGAAGAGAATTTGATAACAACAACTACTTTGGACAATTCTGTGACAAAGAAGGCATAACTCATAATTTTTCTGCTCCTAGAACTCCCCAATCAAATGGAGTAGTAGAGAGAAAGAATAGATCACTTCAAGAAATGGCCAGAACCATGCTTAGTGAATTCTCAATGCCCAAATACCTTTGGGCAGAAGCCACAAGTACTGCTTGTTATGTCTTAAACCATGTGATAATTAGAAAATTTCTAAACAAGACACCATATGAACTCTATCATAATAAAGTACCTAGAGTTGATCACTTTCAAATATTTGGTTGTAAGTGCACTATATTAAACACTAGAGATCCTAAAGGAAAATTTGAAGAAAAAGTCGATGAAGGAATTTTCCTAGGATATTCTCAGAACAATAGAGCATATAGAGTACTAAATCGAAGAACCCTTGTTGTGGAAGAATCCATGAATGTCACATGTGATGTCTCTCCACCTAAAGATAAATATAAACCTTTAATTGACGAGGAAGATGATGGAAGGACTGAACAGGTCATTAGGGAAAAAGTGGATGACCAATCATTAGAGGAATCTCGAACCATTCTAGAAGAAAATAGAACTCACTCTCAAGAATTACCTAAAGAGGTAGTTCCTTGGAAAGATCATCCTCTTGACCAAGTCATAGGAAACTTAGGTTAAGGAATCCAAACTAGATCTAGAACCCAAAATTTCTGCAACTATGCTGCATTCATGTCAACTATAGAACCCAAGAATGCAAAAGAGGCCTTAACTGACAATTATTGGATTATGGCCATGCAAGAAGAACTAAATCAATTCGAAAGAAATGATGTTTGGGAACTCATTCCAAGACCTCGAGACCATACCATCATAGGTACCAAATGGGTATTTAGAAATAAACTCGATGAAAATGGTCAAGTCATTAGAAATAAGGCACGCCTAGTTGCCCAAGGATATAATCAACAAGAAGGCATTGATTTTGATGAAACTTATGCACCCGTAGCCCGACTAGAATCCATACGGATGTTATTAGCATTTGCTTGCTATAAAAACTTCAAGCTGTATCAAATGGATGTGAAAAGTGCATTCTTAAATGGATTCATTATGGGGGAAGTCTACGTTGCCCAACCTCCGGGTTTTGAAGACTCCAAATTTCCAAATCATGTCTTCAAACTAAAAAGAGCTCTTTATGGACTCAAACAAGCCCCACGTGCTTGGTATGAACGACTAAGTAAATTTCTAGTCCAAAAAGAATTCTCAATGGGTAAAGTAGACACCACATTATTTGTAAAACATAAGAAAAATGATATTATAATTGTTCAAATATATGTAGATGATATCATATTTGGTGCTACAAATGAATCCTTATGTCATGAGTTTAGTACTTGCATGAGAAATGAGTTTGAAATGAGCATGATGGGTGAATTATCTTTCTTTCTTGGTCTACAAATCAAACAAAATGAAAATGGCATCTTTATCAGTCAAACCAAGTATATTAAAGAACTCCTCAAGAAATTTGATGCTACCTCTCAAAAGGCAAATGGAACTCCCATGAGCACATCTTTGAAATTATCAAAAGATGAGGATGGGAAACTTTTTGATGCCACCAAATATAGAGGTATGATTGGGAGTCTTCTATACTTAACAGCTAGTAGACCAGATATCATGTTTAGTGTCTGTGCTTGTGCACGATATCAGGCTAATCCTAAACAATCCCATGCCTGTGCCGTTAAAAGAATATTCAAATATTTGAAAGGCACATCAAACTTAGGACTCTGGTATCCCAAAAATCAAGGTTTTGACCTATTAAGTTTTTCGGATGCTGATTTTGCTGGTTGTCATGTTGATCGGAAAAGCACAAGCGGTACATGTCATCTACTTGGACCCTGTCTAGTGTCATGGTTCAGCAAGAAACAAAACTGTGTTGCTCTATCAACAACAGAGGCAGAGTACATTGCAGCTGGAAAATGCTATGCACAAGTCATTTGGATGAAACAAACCTTGCTTGATTACAAGATTCAACTCCACAAATGTCCCATAAAGTGTGATAGCACTAGTGCCATCAATCTAAGCAAAAATCCTGTGCTTCACTCCCGAGCCAAGCATATTGACATCCGACATCATTTTCTTAGAGATTGTATCCAAAAGAATGAAGTCATTCTTGAATTCATTGATACAAACCATCAATTAGCCGATATTTTCACAAAACCCCTCAGTGAAGACCGCTTTGTTGACCTACGACGAGAATTGGGGTTACTTGATCTCTCAGAGTAGCATAATCCACTCTATTCGCTCTCAAACTCCATCTTCTCAAATGGGTAGTTCAGCACTTCAGACGGTCGTCCGTCTGCCGAGACGGACGTCCGTCTGACTACAGAGTCCAGACGGATTCCCGTCTGCCAAACGGAAATTCCGTCTGGCTCACTGTGTTCACAAATACACAGACTCGTAAAACAGACGGACGCCCGTCTGGTTCAAACGGACATCCGTCTGCTTTTTTAAAACCCACAAAACCCTCTCCGCGATGATATTTTTTTCAAATCCCTCACTTCTCTCCTTCCTCTACTCCCTCCTCACGATTTCAAACGGTTTCAAATCCCTAATTTCTCTCCTTTCTCCCCATATCTCTCCTTCACCTTCCTTCTTAAACCCTCCAACACCCTGCAAACGACACACCTTCCAGCAGCACCATCTCTCTCTCTTGCGCAACTCACGACTTCCCCCTTGTGTGCATCTCTGTTGGTAAGTTTTCAAATTTCTTTATCTTTCTATTTTTCTCACGATTGATCTCTCACATACCCTATACGTATGAGGTGTTTATTCGATTTCTGGCTTGTTTGTCTCTTATTTTTATGGTTGTCACATGAGTTCAATTTTTTTTCGTTTATTGTTGGGTCATTAACATGCTGTCATACTGCAACTCCATAGTATGCTTGCACTCTCTTATTGACCCTTCTTATGCAGTTTTACTTCTTCCCTTTCTCTTTATAGCATTGTTTTTTCTTCTCTTGGTTCTCATCCTCTATCTCTCGGTCTATCTTTGTGTTCACTTCGTTACTCTGAGCTCCTTGTTGAAACCATATTCTATGGAATACTTATTGGTTAAAACAAGTCTCACATTGATTACAAACAACCTACAATCTTCACACCTATGAAGATTACATGCCCTTAGGGCTCCATCTTTTATCTTATCTCACTTCACCCATTCTCTGTGTAGTGTGTTTTTCTTATACTTGTTGTTATCTTGTTTTTCAACAGATATCCCATGCCTCGCCGTAAGCATCCGTCCGTCCGCGGTGGTGCCTCCACCTCTAGCACCCATCCTCCTCGCTCTTCCCGAAACCCACCTCCTGCGAGCCCACCTAGGCTCGACAAATGGTTTCGTGATGCAAAGGCTCAACGCATGTACCCTAGAGTTGCTGCCCGTAGCATAGAACAAGGCTCCACTGTTGACCTTGATGCCTTCTCCAAGTTTGCCATCAAGGACATGTTTGAAGCCCTAGGTTGGGAGTCTATGCTTCATGCTGAGGAAATCACCTATGCCCGCTTGGTCAATCACTTCTATGCAAATCTTCGGCATGCGGGAACAAATGAGAACCTCACAGTCACCTCCTATGTCAAAGGAGTGGACATCACTCTCACTATCCCCTCTTTTTACCAAATTTGTCAGCTCTCCACGGAGGGTGCTCTTCGTTTTTGGACCTACAAAGATACACCTCCTGAGGATGTCCAGATAGATACTGTCTACCAAAGCCTTCTCCCACCTGAGACCCCTCCTCGCTACCACGTAGACATTCAAGAAACAATGTTCACTGAACAAGCTAAGGTTGTAAGCAAGATCACTCAACGCAACGTCATCCCTAAAAAGGGACATCGTTCTGACATTACTTCCTTTCAAACCTATGTTACCTATTGCATAATTCATCATATTCCTCTCTGCCTCCCATATGCCATTCTTTCTTACATGATCCAGTCAGTGTGGATGGGAACAAATGTCTTCCTTATGGCGGTCTACTCACCAAAATATTAAGACACTTCAACGTTAGCTTTAAAAATGAGGACCCTACTCCACCTGCCTCCCCGGATAAACAACAAAGGCATTGTTCCCTCCCGCAAGCGCACTGCTGCCCAAGCACGCCGAAAGAGCACCTATCAACCCATGGATGTCGAAGGCACCTCAGCTGGCCCACAACAGCCATCTTCCTACTCTTCCTCCACTGCCTCCCGGTTTCAAGCCCTTGATTCGCGCCTCACTAATATGCAACAGCACTTCGACACCCGCTTTGACTCCATCAGCCATCGCTTGGATACTAGTGACAGCATGATTGCTCATCAAACAATCATGATACACCATATGATGACTCACCTTCAGATTCCCCCTCTCCCGTCACCAGGAGTCGCCGAATCTGAAGGCGCCGATGACGATGAGGACGGTGCCGAGGAAAGCGATGAGGACGCTGACGACATTGAAGGAAGTGGCAGTGGCAGTGGTAGTGGGAATGATGATGGGAGTGTAGATGATGAGGACGGCCGTGACGCTACTGACTAGCTGCCATGTTTAATTTCTTTTTGGGTCTCTGTTTCTGTTTTTTTCTGCTGTTTGGATGAACAATTGCTGATGTTATAACCTTTCTCGGTTGCTAACACATTATGTTTACTTTTGTTTACCTTCATTCTAATATTCACTGCATCTGTATGTCTCTTCTCTCTTCTTATTTCCTGTTTTCTTGCCAGTGATAACAGCGGGATCCTCCTGTTTAGGGGGAGTTTTCCTAAGTAGGGGGAGCATGCCATGCTCTTTTTCCTCCTTTTTGTTTCTGACAAAGGGGGAGAAATACAGCCCGTAAACTCTTTTAGTTAAAAGATTGGGTTTATATAAAATGAAGATTGGAAATACATATGATGGGTTATATGATGCTTACTAAGAGTAATAAGCACACTTCATGCTTATATAATCATCCAAATACATAAATGGAAATGTTTTACGATTTATATCATTTTATCCCTTGCACGTTTGTCATCATCAAAAAGGGGGAGATTGTTGGAAAATGCCAAGTCAGCATTTGCCACATCAGTCTCCAATCAGTTTTGATGATGACAAACACTCTACTAATGTTTCCATGTAGATATGTTTTTTGTCCAACTCATCACTGCAGAAAATCTCGATGTAAATATCCGGTTCAAAGAAATTTCCGGAGAGTCAAGCTCAAGATCAAACCATCTTAGACAAAGAACCAAAGTCAAGAGGAGAGCATCAAGATCACTGATCAAGATCAAGTCAAAGACCAAGTCAAAGATCAAGACTTAGGCTAAATCAGGGCTTAGGACACCTTTGCATACACACACATGTAAATACATCCATAATATGTAATCCATGTTACTAGAGTGACCTATGACATGTTAGTAAGGTGTACAACGCTTAGGATTGTCAAAACGATCTAAAATTCCAAGCCATATCCCAACCCAAAGTTGTTTAGAAAAACAGAGCCCAGACGGATGTCCGTCTGAGCAGACGGACGTCCATCTGTTTTCACAACTCTGTTTCTCAGAAACAACAAAAGGTCAGACGGAATTTCCGTCTGGCAGACGGATGCCCGTCTGAGCCAGTCCAGGCCAGATGGATGACCGTCTGAGCAGACGGACGTCCGTCTGTTTTCATATCTTTATTTCTCAGAAACAACAGAAGGCCAGACGGAATTTCCGTCTGGCAGACGGATGCCCGTCTGAGCCAAACCAGGCCAGACGGATGACCGTCTGGGCAGACGGACGTCCGTCTGGCCCAGATTTGACTATAACGGCTAGTTTAAAGAGAATATCTTCTACAGCTGTTTGTAACGGATACTTTTGAGACGGATGACCGTGCCTGGCGCACGGACGTCCGTCTGGAACAAAATCTCGCAAAGATTTTATATCCGTTGGGGAAATGGGGAAAGCAGTAACTTGGGGTCTATAAAAGCCCAACCATCCCCATTTGAGAATCATCCTTCTCCCCCATCTAGCACATATTCACTCACAAGTGAAAAAGCAAAGTTTTGGTGTTTTTAGCATTATTGCTGTCCTCCCAACTCCGGTTAACTTTGAGGGATATTCCAAAGTTGAAGCTTTCACTAAAGCAAAGTCTGGAGTTATTGAAACCGCTGAAGTATATTGATTCTTGGTTCATTCATTACATCACTTGCACTCAAAGGGTAAAGGGTTACTCTCTTTTGATAGGTAATATCTAATACTTTTCGTATTGTGAATTGGTTATTTTAATTCTAGTCTAGGTTGATTAGAATTCATTGTATTGGATACTCTTGTCCGTGAACGAAGATTGTAAAGGATACTCTTGCCCCGAAACAAAGATTGTAAGGGTTTGTTTCTCTACCCACTGTATTGAAAGAGATCCGTTAGTGGAAATACTCTCTTGAGACTAAGAGAGGAGTGGACGTAGACTCGTAGAGTCGAACCACTATAAATTCTGTGTTTGTGATTGTTGTTTGTCATTAGATTTCATCTTGAACTGTCAACTCATTTTGAAATTGCAACTAAACCAGAAAATTGGTATAAACCACTAGGTACAACCTAATCACCCCCCCTCTAGGTTGCACCAACATATATAACATAAATATATATTATAAATATGCAAACGTTAGTGATGACTTGACACAAACGTTTTAAAATATCAAAAATAATGCTTAGTAGTCAAATCATGTCTCTCACTCATCAAGTTAGGTAAGAGATGTCAGTTTTTTTTCTTTTTTTTTTTTTTAATAATTTTGTGGTCTTACATGAACCACGTGTGTGGTTCACGTGGTTCAAAATGTATTATTGTTCATCTTCTTCCATCTTTGCCTGAAATCTTCCATGGGCGGTGGTGTTCAACCTACAAGTCTGTTTGCGAGTTGCGACGGTGGTTTTATCGCCGGTTCGACGAAAAAAAGCGAGAAATCGCCGATATCTCGACGATATAATGTAAAGATCGTTTCGCCCCCTGGTTTTGTTTCGCCGGGGGAAACCAGCGAATTTCATCGAAAAATAGTTCCTTGGTTTTAAGTTAAGGGAAATTTAGATCTTTTTCAACACATAAGGGACATTACGATCATATTTAAAATTTATATCACGTCAAAGTTGGAGGCTGGATCTAGGGGCGGAGCCAGGATTGAACATTGGGGGGGGGCAAATGTACGTGGGCCAATGTGGGACCCACTGTAGGCCCCTTCTCATAATATATTATTATATTTTAACGTGGGGTCCACAATAAAAATTAGGTAAATTAATAGAAAATTCGTGAGTGTGAGAGAGAAAGGAATATTTGAGAAAGAGAGAGTGAATACCTCATATGGAGAAGATTTAGAAAAATTCCAAAGTTTGCTAACTACTTCAATATTTTGTGAGAGGTGTGAGAATAAAAAAAGAGAAAAATAGGAATAAATAGAAATAAAAATAGGAGAGAATATAAAAGGAGAAATTCATGGATCGTGAGTTAGTTTTTAATTAGAATTTAACATTTTATTCCTTAAAACTAGGGATTTAATGATAACCATTAGATAATGATTATGAATGACGTTTGTACCCATCATCTTTGTCTTAAATTTTTATTTTTAATATTTGGAGGGGGCCAAATAGTGGTATTTCACATATAAAGATAAAGAAACAAAGAAAAAAACAAGGATATTTAAAATTTCAAAAAATCTGGGTGCCATGGTCCCCTCCGGCCCCAACGTGGCTCCGCCCCCGAAAAAAAAAAATTGAAATCTACATAGTGGAAGCTTCTTTACCTTTCTTTTATTTGAAAAAATAAATAAATAAATAATAGTTGATTAATATTTTAGACTCTTTTATTTGGAAAAAAAGTTTAGTGATTACTCACCAGATAGTTAAATTGTATGACTAATCAGTCAGATATGATCTATCAAATTAGTTTCGGACCAATTTGATTTACGAATGTTGAAGCGAGAGTGAATTGATTGTCCATTTATATTTTTAGTTGATGGAGATGGTTAGGGACTCCATATATTACTAAATATTAAATCAAGAGGTGCACTATTCACATTTTCAGAAAAAATGTAAATGTATTTTATGAGATTTACCAAGAAAACATGAAGAAAATTTATTCAAAACTAAAGAAGAGCACGGTAAAGAATGATTAAAAAAAAAGAGCACGGTAAAGAATGATTAAAAAAAATGAGCAAATTGCACTGACACCCAAAATGAAGGCTTTAAAACACTGACACCCAAAATGAAGGCTTTAAAACACTGACACCCCCACTTTATGTTTTAAAAACACAGACACCCCATTCATTAAACACACTAGTTCATTCTGTTAGTAACACCATTAACCCACTGTTCATTTTTCTTTAATTCCAAAAATGCCCTTACCCTATCTATTCTCTCACCTCACTCGGATCTCCTCTGCTTCACCTGTCCACCTTCACCTCCGGCAGCACCAACAACGCCGCCGCCGCCTCCTCCTCCACTAACGCCTCCTTCGTCCTCTTCGGAACTCTCTCGCTGGAGGAATTCTACCAACGCCATTCCGTCTCTCACTCCTCTGATTACATTACCAATGCCGAGGGCATGAAGCTCTTCACCCAGTCATGGGCCTCATGGCTTCCTCTCCCACCCAACCCAGTCTTGGGCGTCGTCGCCGTCGTCCACGGTTATACCGGTGAGACAAGCTGGTTTGTACAGCTCACCACCATCCTCCTCGCCGAATCGGGTTTCGCCACCTGTGCAATTGACCACCAAGGTCACGGCTTCTCCGACGGTCTCCAAAACCATATTCCCAACACCAACCCCGTCGTCGACGACTGCATCACCTACTTCGATTTCTTTAGGGCTCAATATGAAAGCAATACAGAGTTTCAAAGAACCAAATTTCACACCTTTACTCCATACACATAACAAATCAACGAACCAAAAGATGCCAAAATAGATTCGAAACAAGAAACAGGCCACTCAGCGAACATAACAAATACCAAATGCAACCAAAATCCTTCAGTAATTTGGAACTTACTGATCTCCGAAGAAAATTGATGCAGAAACCTCAATTTAAAAAGAAAGAGAACAATTAAACAGTTGCCTAATACACCCACCAATCAAACAATCTTCCGGTATAGCTGTTGGTTCCTGAAAAAATTGAGGCGAACGAATGCAACTAAGCCATGGGAGTCTGTAATTATTGAAGAAAGCTTCCCGTTGATAACAAATGTGAGACTCTCAGAGGAAGTTCACACAGAGGCCTCATCACTGAAGATGAACAGAGAAGCAGGTGAGGAAATGAAACACGGGATTTCGGAATGGTGGCGTCGGGTGAGAAAAACAGAACATTGTGGAGGTTTCTTTCAAGGAGGAGTGGAAGAGGAAGTTGGGAATGGCTTCCCCTAGGTGGAGCACGGCGAAGAAGAGAGCTGCTATGGCCGAGGAGCTGCTCAGGGTTTCGAAGGAGCTTCAAGGGAGGTTTGAAGAGGTGGATCTGCCAATGCTCATCGTTCACGGCGAGCAAGACGTGCTTTGTGACCCGGCTTGCGTCGAAGAGCTCTATCGATGCACTTCCAGCAAGGACAAGACGATTCGAATCCACCCTGGTGCTACCGGAGGTGAAGGTGGACAGGTGAAGTAGAGAAGATCCGAGTGAGGTGAGAGAATAGATAGGGTAAGGGCATTTTTGGAATTAAAGAAAAATAAACAGTGAGTTAATGGTTTTACTACAGAATGGACTAGTGTGTTTAATGAATGGGGTGTTTGTGTTTTTAAAACATAAAGTGGGGTGTCAGTGTTTTAAAGCCTTCATTTTGGGGTGTTAGTGCAATTTGCTCAAAAAAAATTGAATGTTTTAACAATTTGATGTTGGGGGTGACCCAACCGAGCGTGCCATGTGTCGACATTAGAAGCAACGGAATGAGAAGTAGTGTTTGCAGTAGCGGGAAAACATGATTGGAGACCCTTCAAGTGATATAGTTCAACCTCAAGGATTTGGTGCAATAGCAGACGCTAGTAAATGAAAAGAATGAAATTCAAAGTAGCAATTAGTGTCTTTGGTGAAATGATGAACGCCGAAAGAATATTTTTGGATTTTGGTAATGCTAGGAGCGTGCAAAAATGTTTAAAATGAAAGAATTACTAGAAGCAGATAGGGTAGATAAACCGATATTGTCAATACGCATGCAATCCAACTCCATTACCTACTTTAAGAGAGTTATTACCATTGTAAGGTTTTGAAATATGCAGGTTGAGGAGATCAGGTGTCACATGATGAGTCGCACTAGTCTTTCGATACCAATGAGCAACAAGACAAGTAGGCATGGGTAAAAGTTCAGCCATGTTAGCTAACATTGACAATGAGGTAGGAGCATTATTTTGATAATTATTGTTGTATCCAAAGATCGATACCTTGCAGTGTGGTTGGGCACTTGAGCTTTCCGTAGATCTGACTGTTAGAACTGCTAATCAAGAGTAATCAAACTTTACTTAATATTGAATCTCAAGAACCTAACTAATCATGCTCTTGATTCAATTATGCAGAAGACAGGATAATGTACTTACCTCCTGCCATGGAAACTTGTTTTTGGAAATCGTTTGCAAGTTCCTCTCCAAGAAGATCGTCATCTGCTACGTTGAAGAAATCCAATTCTTCCAGTTTTCTTTAGCAAACCCATTTGATGGAGAGACGGGAATAATCTTACTTACAAAACCGGGGACCAGAAAATCAAAATAAACCTTTGACAGTTTACTTCTCAAAAATGCAGGTTCCGTAATGAGCCCCGCAGAATTGGTGTTACCATCAAACACCTCCAGGTAACCGCCAATGCGGTTACCTTGAATTAAGTTGTAATTCTAAAGAATATTTGGGCCACATCATAATTAGGAGAAGTTAAAAGCTCTAATATTTATTTATTTAATTAATTGAAATCTAACATTCTCCCACATTGCCCAAACGCCATTCTATATTAATTCTTAATGTTCAAACAGAAAAATAGAACTGTACGAATCATAGCGGTAGACACCTTTGACTTAGGCGGTATCTTCCATGTATCACAATACAATATTTCTTTTCCTACACAAACCCCAACTTTATGAATAAACCTCAAATGTTTATTCCTGGTCCAACAACATGTTTGTTATCTCAACAGAAATATATACAACAGAAATGAGAAACAAACCACTTAATATCATTACATTAGAATGTGTAATAATTATCTTTTATGCAGATAAATCTTCCCGAAGTCCCAAACAGACAACATGATCCTCAAAAGCTCTAGGTGGCATGCCCTTTGTCAATGGATCAGCTATCATCTGCTCAGTCCTTATGTGTTCTATGAGCACTTCCTTAGCTTTAATGTGTTTTCTTATTGCTAAGTACTTAATATCGATATGTTTACTTCGACTTCCACTCTTATTATTCTTAGCAAAGAACACTACAACAGTATTATCACAGTATAATTTCATTGGCCTAGAGATAGACTCAACAACTTTAAGCCCAGAAATGAAGTTTCTCAACCATATTCCTTGCACAGTAGCCTCAAAATAGGATACGGACTTAGCTTCCATGGTAGAAGTAGCTACCAATGTTTGCTTAGCACTTCTCCAAGATATGGCCCCACCAACTAGCATAAATACATAGCCATATGTTGATTTACGTGAATCAACACAACCCACAAAATTTGAGTCTGAATATCCGATAACCTCTAATGTATCGGAATACCTATATGTAAGCATTAACACTTTTGTTCCTTGAAGGTACCTCATGACCTTCTTTCTAGCTCTCCAATGATCTAGGCCGGGATTACTCTGATATCTCCCTAACATTCCAACAACGAAAGCAATGTCAGGTCTCGTACAGACCTGTGCATACATCAAGCTTCCATATGCGGAAGCATATGGAATGTTTGCCATTTGATCCTTTTCAATTTCCAACTCTGAACATTGGTTCAAATGGAACCTGTCACCCTTAACAATGGGTGCAACACTTGATGAACAATCTTTCATCCTAAATCTCTTAAGAACTTTGTTTATATAGGCTTCTTGAGATAGTCCCAAAACACACCGGGATCTATCTCTGTGGATTTTAATCCCAATGACATAAGATTCCTCACCCATATCCTTCATATCAAAGTTTTGAGATAGAAAGCTTTTCACCTCATGTAGCAACTCTAAGTCATTGGTTGCAAGCAAAATATCATCTACATATAACACAAGAAAGATGATTTTGCTCCCACTGACCATGTGGTATATACAATGATCTGTGACATTCTCTTCGAAACCAAATGAAGAGATCACCTCATGAAATCTTAAATACCACTATCAGGACGCCTGCTTAAGTCCATAAATGGATCTATTAAGTTTACAAACCAACTATTCACCACTACTCGAAATAAACCCATCAGGTTGTTTCATGTATACCTCCTCATGCAAATCTCCATTGAGAAATGCCGTTTTCACATTCATTTAATGTAAATCTAGATCAAATGGGCAACTAACGCCATGATGATGCGGAAGGAATCCTTCTTTGACATGGGAGAGAATGTCTCCTTATAGTCAATGCCTTCCCTTTGTGGGAATCCCTTGGCAACTAGTCGGGCCTTATATCGCTCAATGTTGCCCAATGAATCTTTCTTAGTTTTAAAGACCCATTTACAACCTATTGGTTTCTTTCCTTCAGGCAACTCAACAAGGTCCCAAACATCATTATGTGCCATAGAGTCCATTTCATCTTTCATTGTTTTATGCCACAAACCAGATTTATCACTATTCATTGCTTGTGAAAACGTTTCAAGATTTATTTCAGTAGTGATATCGTAGTCAGACTCTTGCAGATACACGACATAATCAGTAGGTATTGCTGATTTTCTGACCCTAGTAGATCTCCTTGATGTTGTTTCAGCAGCCTCTTGTTGGGGTTGTTGAACAACAGGTTGCTTCTCAACAGGATGCTCCTGATGAGGAGGATTTTCACCATGATCTTCTAAGGTCGCTTCAATTTCCATATCACCAACCTCTAGCGGAGGTTGTTACAGAATCGGCTGATTCTCCATAGCAGTTTCAGTAGGACGTGGGTCTCGTGTCACTGGTCTCTCAATGTCCATCCAACTAGGGTGAACAACTAATATTCCACTCGATGAAGGAGATCCAACTGCATAATCTCTTTTATCAGAGTCCAAGTCTTTGAGGCGGTCACTCCCACTAATCACGTCATTCTTAAGAAATTTCGCATTTCTTGACTCAACAAACTTACTAGAATGATTTGGACAGTAAAACCTATAACCCTTGGACTTTTCAAAATATCCAACGAAATTTGCACTTATGGTTCTTGGATCTAACTTCTTCTCATGTGGATTATATACTCTTACTTTAGCTGGACAACCCCAAATGCGTAAATGTCTTAAACTCGGTTTCCAACCCTTCCATAACTCAAATGGCGTATTAGGAACCGCCTTGGTTGGAACTTTGTTTATAATATATGTTGTTGTTTTAAGAGCTTCCGTCCATAGAGAAGGAGGCAGTTTGGAGTTACTCATTATACTCTTCACCATATCCAACAATGTCCTATTTCTCCTTTCTGCAACACTGTTCTATGATGGTGTGCCAGGCAAGGTGTATTGTGCAACTATACGTTGTTCTTGAGAAATATAGCAAAGGACCAAGTGCTTGTCCATTACCCGTGTATCTACCATAATATTTACCACCCTTATCTGATCTCACTATTTTAATTGGTTTACCACATTGTTTCTCTACCTCCGCTTTGTATATTTTAAAAGCGTCCTATGCTTCGTTCTTATTAAAAAGCAAATAGAGATACATAAATCTAGTGTGATCATCAATAAAGGTAATAAAATATTTTTGACTACTTAAGCTCATGTCAGGGCAACAAATATCAATGTGTATAATTTCTAATGTTTTTGAACTCCTATTGGCACCCTTCTTAGACTTGTTAGTCTGCTTTCCCTTGATGCAGTCTAAGTAGGTCTCAAAATCAGTAAAATCAAGAGTTTCTAGAAATTCAGAGTTTACTAATCTTTTAACTCTATTAATAGAGACATGACCTAGTCTCCTATGCCATAAGAGTGAAGATGTTTCACTCACAATACTACATTTAATACCTATTGTATCTTGGGAAGCAGTTAAACTATATGAAACATCATTCATCATAATTTTAAATAGATCATCAACCATAGTACCACAACCAACAACATCATAATTCTTAAATAACTTAAATGAATTCATAGCAAAGTTGAAATTGTATCCCAAAGGTACTAGTTTAGATACATAAATTAAATTCCTGGAAAAATTAGGAATATAAAAAGTTTGGTCTAAAAACAAAATATGCCTTGAATTTAACAATAATCTGATTGTTCCAATAAATTCAACTCTAGAAGGCATCTGGTTTCCAGAATAGATGCAACATTCACTTCCCACCAGTTTCCTTCAATTTAGAAAACCCTACAAGGTAGTAGACACATGGATTGTAGAACCAGAATCAATCCACCAATCATTATGTGAAACACAAACATTAGATTCAAAACACACAAGAGAAGTGATTACCATGTTTTTCCATCTATGCCTACCTCTTAGGACAATCCTTCCTCATGTGCCCTTTCTTTTCATAGAAGAAACACTTAAGATTGTCATTCTTCATGATAGGCTTGACACTGTGTAGCTTTCCTTTTCCCTTCCATTTCTTATTAGAAGTCGGTTGACTCGAATTGGGACCACTACTAGCCACATTCACAGACTCTCCCATCTCTTGCAATAAATGCCCCTCCTCCCGAACACATATGGTCAAATACTCATTGACTGACCTCCTCTCCTTAAGTGTGTTATAGGAGATCTTAAATGGAGCATATTTCTGATAAAGAGTCTACAAGACAAAGTGCACAATGAAGTCATCAGAAATCACCATCTTCAATGCCTTGAGTTGGACAAAGATATCTCTGATCTACATAATGTGCTCACACACCCCTCTAACAATCATGAGTCTAGCGGAAGCCAACTTACTAATGAGCATACCACCCAATGCCTTGTCAGAGGCTAGGAATTGAGCCTCAATGGCATCCAAGAAATCCTTGACCTTCTCATATTCAGGAATGTACCTACTGATGCTAGGCATAATGCAAGACTTGATGAACATCGTACTCAAACGATTGGATCGCTCCGATCGTTCATATAGCTCAATCTCTGCATTAGTACTAGATTCAATAGGTACCAAGGGCATTGCCTTGCGAATGGCATAATCTGGGTCACGGTACCCCAAGTTCAGTAGCACAGACTCTTTCCAACTAGTATAGTTATCTCCAGTAAGTAGAGGAACATCATGATCAGAGAAAACAACCTTTTGTTCTACTGCAAATGAATCAACAAATATGATTACTATAACAAATTTAGAGGTACTACCCATCAAACATAATTATTAGTCTACCAATGCATACTAATACAAATACATAAAATTGTATATCATAAAACCTCCCTGTGGGCAAAGATCTTACATATAATGATTTTATCTATAAATTGATGAAACTAGAAAGTTATTGAAATTTCTTAATACCTGTGGGCTACTTAAGAAATTACAATAACTTCATATTCCATCATAATCGTACATGAAGAAATAATATTTCCTGTGGGCAAGATATCATGTCTCCACGCACAACTAGAATTCAATGTCATTTTCATCCATGTGATCTAAAGAATAATCACTACATATGAACATATTTTTCATAATGAAGATGTTGTGGCTAATCCAAATTATTTAAATATGTTTTTTTAATATGACATTTTATCCCAAAAAGGAAAAAAAAAACGCATGTTTTTTAGCTCAAAATGGGCAAAAATAGACACCAGAAGAACTGTTGTCTAAACCAGACGGACTGCCGTCTGAACCAAACGGACTGCCGTCTGAACCATACGGCTCACCATTTGAACCAGAAGGTGCACCTTCTTAACCAGACGGCTCACCATTTGAACCAGAAGGTGCACCGTCTCAACCAGACGGAGCACCGTCTAGTAGATGGACTAATATGTCTACCCTCTGTGATTAATCATAGTGATAGGGCGTGCCGTCTGAACCAAACGATGCGCCGCCTCACCCAGACGGCGGCGTGCCTTCTGCTACCAGAAGGTGCACTGTCTCGATGGAAAACAACCTTCCATCATCGGAGATGGGATCCAGGAACATCCAAAACTCATAGAATTTCAAATTTTCAACATCCAAGACTTCCAATTGGACACGAAAAATTCCCCAAATATTTTAGAAACAACTTCTATAATGGATTAATAGATCAGACATCAAAATTTAAAGATCTAAAGAATCATGGATCATCACAGAAAATTTAGAAACAGTTCCAAGCAGAGGAAAAACCCTGGCTCTGATGCCAAATGTTAGAACTACTAATCAAACAGAGTAATCAAACTTTACTTAATATTGAATCTCAAGAACCTAACTAATCATGCTTTTGATTCAATTATGCGGAAAACAGGATAATGTATTTACCTCCTGCCATGGAAACTTGTTTTTGGAAATCTTTTGCAAGTTCCTCTCCAAGAAGATTATCGTCTGCTACGTTGAAGAAATCCAGTTTTTCTAGTTTTCTTTAGCAAACCCAATTGATGGAGAGACGAGAATAATCTTACTAACAAAACCGGGGACCAGAAAATCACAGTAAACCTTTGACAGTTTACTTCTCAAAAATGCAGGTTCCGTAATGAGCCCCGCAAAATCAGTGTTACCATCAAACACCTCCAGGTAACCTCCAATGCGGTTACCTTGAATTAAGTTGTAATTCTAAAGATATTTGGGCCACATCATAATTAGGAGAAGTTAAAAACTTTAATATTTATTTATTTAATTAAATGAAATCCAACACTGACAACACATGTTATGTTTGGACTTCTGATTGTTCCATCAGCTGAAAGTGGATCCTAAATTTGTTGTTTGATTGAGACTTGAGAGGGAGGGGCTGCTCTACTTTTGCTTGTGACAGGAGTTTGAGAAGAGCATCTAATCCTTTGTAGTAAGTGATCGTGTCGCTAACCAATCAAAAATAAAATCCTATACTAATCTAGCAAGCAGAAAGTACGGGGTCGAACTATGGGGAACTAAAAGGCTAAGTTACTAAGATTGAATTTAACAAAACTAAATTTAAACTAAATCTATTAACTAATGTAAAACGTTAACTGTGAATATGTGAAGATCTTTGGGATTTCGAATCCCCAATGCTTTTCCCTAATCGATATAACTCTACACTTCAAAGTAAATTAGGGATGGTCTTCCTAGATATGCCCTATCTTCGCAAGACTATCGTCCTTCGCGGAAGCTTGGCACGCTTAGTTCGCTGAGTTATAAAACATCTTTGGCCAAACTCAAACACAATCAACTAGAAGAGATAGAACAATCAAATTAATGAAATAAGCATGGTTCATCTACATCCCAAAGAAAAGAACTAGCTACTCATTATCACAAAGTTCATAAGAAAAATAAAGATGAAACATAGGGAGAGAGAGAGAGAGAGATGTGGTCTTCTTCTTCAGAAATGAGAGAGATGAGAGCCGCATTCGCCGTCTTCTTTTCTGTGGTTGGCTTCTCTTTTACCCATCAATTTGACCTTTATTCTTTCGGAATTTGGAAAAACTCAAAACTGGAAAGTTGTAGATATGTTCAATATCGTTCCATAGCATCTTGAATCATCGAAATCCAAGCTCATACGAGAGAGATATGCCCAAAATACTGAAGGTAGGTATGTTTACCCGATTTTCAGATTTATTACCAATTTTGTTCCTTAGACCTCCACCTATTTCCAATTTGGCTAAGATCTCACTTTTCATGATTTCTTGAGCAGCAAGACTGAATGCCATGATTTAAAATCCACCAATATCTAATATATTTGCCAACTTTACTCCATATTATCTCTAATATCCAAAATCTCCTTATTCCTGAAAAATACACAAAAATACTCAATTAGTTCTCTTTAATTAAATAAGTATGGGGAATTAAATCAAATAAATAATGGTA